>NW_025533714.1:0-82500 GCF_020615455.1 Coregonus clupeaformis
ACTGCTCTAGAAGGAGATCTGCATGGAGGAATGAGCCAAAATACCAGCAACAGTGTGTGTGAAACCTTGTGAAGACTTACAGAAAACGTTTGACCTGTGAGTAACACGGGATATAACAAAGTATTGAGAAACGTTTGTTATTGACCAAAATATTTTCACCATAATTTGCAAATAAATTCATTAAAAATCCTACTATGTGATTTTCGATATTTTATTTTGTCTGTCATAGTTGACGGTACTATGATGAAAATTACAGGCCTCTCTCTATTTTTTTAAGTGAGAACTTGGCACAATGGTGGTGAACAAATATTTTTTCCCCACTGTATATACAGTGTGTGCAAACAGCAAGTTATGGAGGTAAGGCAATAAATAGGTATAGTGCAGAATAATTACAATAGTATTAACACTGGAATGCTAGATGTGCAAGAGATTATGTGCAAAGTAGAGATATTGGGTGCAAAAGAGCAAAATAAATAAATAAATATAGGATGAGGTAGTTGGGTGGGCCACTTTTCGGATGGGCTGTGTACAGGTGGTGGGGACACTCTGGCTCCATGGACTTTGATTATTGAGCCAGGGGTTGTTATTTTTCTTTTGGGTATTTCTATGTTGGTCTAGGGGTGTCTAGCCTGTATGTTGTGGTGGTTATTATTCAGGTGACTCCCAATCGGAGGTAACGAGTGACAGCTGTCGGCTCAAGTATCTCTGATTGGGAGCCATATTTAAACTGTTGTGGTTTCACCGTGTGTTTGTGGGTTTTTGTTGTGTTAGTCATGGTACTGTTGGACTTCTCAAGCCGCCAGTGTTATTGTTTTGCTAGTGTACTTTATCTTAATAAAGCATGTTACTCAACGCGCTGCGTTTGGTCTACTCATCTGGCCAGACGACTGACAGAAAACCCACCACAAAAGGACTAACAGCGTGTCCAGGAGCAAGACAGCTGGACATGGGAGGAGGCAGCTGGGTAAGGAGATGAGAGGCTGGCGATGGCCCAGGTGGGAAAATGTGGTCGGGAGGAATGCTGGGAAAGGGACAGATTGGGGGAGTGATCAAGGCCTCTGGCGCAGAGGAGCAATGGGTGAGCAGGGCCATCGTTGGAAGGACGAGAGGCAACCTCTCAAAAATTTTTTGGGGGCACA
Organism: Coregonus clupeaformis; assembly: GCF_020615455.1. Classification (NCBI taxonomy): domain Eukaryota; kingdom Metazoa; phylum Chordata; class Actinopteri; order Salmoniformes; family Salmonidae; genus Coregonus; species Coregonus clupeaformis. The sequence goes on from NW_025533714.1 coordinate 1,140, forward strand.
TGGTTTAGTGCTACAGCAGAGTGCCACAGGGAGACGTGGGAGAGAAGGCTATCGGATTACGGGACATTGGCAGTAGTAGAGGAAGTGGAAGTTGTTGCGGCACCGGCGTGGAGAGACTGATGTGTGTTACCAGTCCGGTCCGGCCCGCTCCCGATCCCAGTGAAGCGAGCCAGTGGTGTGGTGTTCCAGTACGGACCGGTGTTTATCAGCATCAAGCCCACGGGGTGCGCCGCCAGCCCAGCCCGCCTGTTCCTGCTCCACGACAGAACTCTACGGTGTGCGCTCGCCAGCCCAGCCCGGCCGTTCCTGCTCCACGCACCAAGGGATACGGTGTGGGCCGCCGTTCCTATACGCATCAAGTCCACGTGTGGGCGCCAGGCCCAGCCCGGCCGTCCTGGGCTCAGACAGAATCCACGGTGGCGCGCGCCAGCCCAGCCCGGCCTGTCGACGCACAAGACTAGGAAAAGTGCGCGCCAGCTCAGCCCGGCCGTTGTCCACGCACAGAACCAGCGCAGCCAGCCCGGCTGTTCCTGCCTCCACGCACACAGAGGATAATGGGTGTGCGCGAACAGCCCTGGCTGGCCTGTCTGCTCCACGCACTAAGCGATATGGGAGCGCCGGCAGCCCTGCCCGGCTGCGAAACCTGCTCCACGCACTGAGGCGATGCGGTGCGCGCCGACAGCCCGCCCGCCCGTTCCCGCCACTGGCATAGGATAGGGGTTGGCGCCAGCCCGAACTCGGCCGTCCGCCACTCCCGGACCAGGGATAGGGTCGCCAGCCTCCGCTGGGCACGCGCACCCAAGTTCACGCAGTGGCGCCAGCCCGACCGCCGCCCTGACCCGCACTAAGGGGGCGCAGCCCGACGCTGGCTGCCATCGCACCAAAACTGGACGGTGAGGTGCCAGCCCGGTGCCTGGGTTCCGCCACCTCGCACCCAAGTCTACGGTGGGAGGAGCCCGGTCCCACTGCTGTTCCTTCTCCCCTGCACTTGCCCTGAGATGCGTGTCCTAGCCCGGGTATCAGTTCGGCACCACGCGCTCAGGCCTAAGGTGCGCTGGTGGCAAGGAGTCTGCCGTCTGCCCAACGGCGCCTGGAACTGCCCGCCTGCTCAACGGGCGCTGGAACTGCCCTGGGCCCGCCCAACGGCGCCTGGAACTGCCCGCCTGCCCAACGGGGGAGCCATGCCTGCCCAACGTAGGCGCCTGAACTGGCCCGCCTGCCTAACGGCGCTTGAACTGGGTCTGGCCTGCCCAACGGCGCTGAAGCCTGGCCTGTACTGGAATCCTGCAAAGTCGGCCCGTCTGCTTATGAGGGAGGCTCCGCCAGACCGGGAGCCGAAGTGAGAGCCTCCGCCAGACAGGAGCCGCGGACGGCAGACAGGATCAGCCAGAGCCTAGATTGAGCCAGAGCCGCAGACAGGATAGGAGTTCCGCAGAGATAAGAGTTCCGCAGAAGGATACAGAAACGGCATGAGCAGCAGGGATCCGTCAGCCAGCTATGAGCAGCAGGTCGCTGAACTAGCTATGAGCAGCCAAGATCCGGCTAGCCAGCTATGAGCAGCCAGATCTCGCAGGCCATGGGCCGTCAGCCAGGGGATCGCCAGAGCTGGTTCAGCCAGGAGTCCGGGCAGAGCCAGCTCAGCAAGGATCCGCCGGGAGCAGGATGCCAGAGCCAGCCAGCCAGGATCCTGCCATCTAAGTCCGGTGCTGCCCTTAGTCCGGTGCTGCCCCTTAGCCCGGTGGCCGCCCCCTTAGCCCGGTGTGCTGCCCCTAGCGGTGCTGCCCCCTGAGTCCGAGTGGATGCCTTCTTAGTTCAAAGTGCTGCCCCCTTAATCCTGTGGGTTTAGTTGGGGGGTGGCTATTTGGAGGAGGCTGGAAGGGGTGGAAGTATATGGGGGGTGGGGACACGACCAGTGCCAGAGCCGCCACCATGGATAGACGCTCACCCAGACCCTCCCGTGCGCCCGGAGTTGGAGACTTTAGGGATTAGGAACGGATGGATTTGGATTATTGAGCAGGTTGTTATTTTTTTTTTGGGTGTATTTTGTGTTAGGGTTATTCTATGTTGAGGTGGTTATTATTTAGGATGATAGGAGGTATTACAGAATGCTGCATCTCTGGATTGGGAGCCATATTTAAACTAAGTGTGGTTTAGTGTGTTTGTAGGGGGGTTGTCGGTAGTGGTATGTTGACTCCCGGCCAGTGTTTATTGTTTTGGTAGGTACTTTATTTAATTAAAGTATGTTCACTAAGCTGCGCTTTGGTTATGGATGGGGGAGGATCGGACAAGGTGCAGTGGATGATGGAGAGAGAGGTCTGGGATGGCAGGAAGGGCTCAGGATGTATGGGCGAACAACCATCTGGGATGAGACTAAAAGTTGCTATATATGAAGCGATGCAACCAGTCAGGATGCTCTCAGGTGTAGCTGTATAACTTCTTTGAGGATCTGAGGGCTCATGCCAATCTTTATGGCGAGGCTCTCGGTAGACTGTAAAGAGTTTGCATGCCCTGCCACGATGAGGTATGGAGCCGGGTAGTAGTATTTAATCTTAGTGTATTGATCTTGGCTGTTTGATGGTGGGAGGGCATAGTATCCAAGAGTTTTTGAAAGTGGACATACCTTTAGCTCAGTGCGGATGTTGCCTGTAATCCATGGCTTCTGGGTTGGGGTATGCGCGAGTCACTGTGGAGAATAGCTATCGATGCAATTTATTGATGAAGCCAGTGAATGATGTGGTGAACTCAATGCCACGAAGAATCCGGAACATATCTCAGTCTGTGCTAGCAAAACAGTGGTAGCTTAGCTTCATCTGACCACTTCTTTATTGAACTGAAGTAACGGTGCTTTCTGCTTTAGTTTTTGCTTGTAATTCAGGAATCAGGAGTGATAGAGTAGTGGTAGATTTGTAAAATGGAGGGTGAGGGAGAGCGTTGTAGGCCCGGGTGGAGAAAGTGTGGTTAGAGTTTTTTTCCTCTGGTTGCACATTTTAACATGCTGGTAGAAATGAGATAAAACTGATTTAAGTTTCCTGCATTAAAAGTCCCCGCCACTAGGAGCGTGCCTCTGGATGAGTGTTTTCTGTTTTTTATGGTTTATATAGCCTCCATTGAGTGCGGTTTAGTGCCAGCATCTTGTGGTGGTAAATAGACAGCTAGAAAAAATATAGATGAAAACTCTCTTTGGTAAATAGTGTGGTTACAGCTTATATGAGATATCTACCTGGGTGGTGAGTAATGATGTTGATGATCCAGAAGCTCTTTTAGTATAAGAGAGTGGAGAAACATTAAGAAGTATTTATATACACTATTGGAGTAATAAAACTGCTTTAACCACTCCACAAATTTCTTGTTATATCAAAACTATAGTTTGATAGATATTTCACTTATAATTCACTGTATCACAATTCAGTGGGTCAGAGGTTTACATACAATAAGTTGATTGAAGTGTTTAAACAGCTTGAAAATTCAGAAAATGATGTATGGCTTTAGAGCTTTGATAGGCTAATTGACATCATTTGAGTCAATTGGAGGTGTGAAGATGTATTTGAAGACTTCAAACTCAGTGCTTTGTTGAATCAGTGGGATAATAAAGAAATCAGCAAGATCAGAAAGTGTACAAGTCGGTTCATCCTTAGGGAGCAATTTCAAATGAATGTAAATGTAAAACAAATAAATAAACACATGGGACCACACAGCCATATGTCAGGGAAGGGAAAGTGAGTGAAGATTTTGGTGCGCAAAAGGCAAATCAATCCCAGAACAACAGGAAAATGATCTTGGAAGATGCTGGAGGAAACAGGCATAAAGATCTAATCACAGTAAAACGAGTCTATACTCGACATAACCTCAAAGGTCGCTCAGCATAGGAAGAAGCCACTGCTCCAAAACCCCATAAAAAAGCCAGACTAGAGTTTGCAACTGAAATGGGGACAAAGATGAATTTCTGGAGAAATGTCCTGGTCTGATGAAATAAACTCATTCCCTCTACTATTATTCTGACATTTCATACATTCTTAAAATAAAGAGGTGATCCTAACTGACCAGAAGGGAATGATTATAGGATTAATGTAGGAATTAGTGGAAAACTGAGTAAATGATTTGGCTGAAGGTGTATGTAAATCTTCAGACTTAAACTGTAGATATGAAGGTGTGATCACTATACAGTGGGGAGAATTAGTATTTGATAATGCGATTTTGAGTAAAAGATGGAGAGGTTAGTAATATCATAGGTACACTTCAACTGTGAGAGATCGGAATTAAAAAAACAAAAAAATCCAGAAAATCAGATATTCTGTATGATTTTTAAGTAATTAATTTGCATTTTATTGATGAATAATATTTGATAATCAGAAAAGAGAACTTAATATTTGGAGAAACCTTGTAATAAGAGATATATTAGGTTTGACAGGTACACACTGCAGAGGGAGGCCACCTCCATACAGACCTCCCAGATCCTTCAGGTTTCGGGGCTGTCGCTAGGCAATACGGACTTTCAGCTCCCTCCAAAGATTTTCTATTGGGTTCAGGTCTGGAGACTGGCTGAGGCCACTCCAGGACCTTGAGATGCTTCTTACGGAGCCACTCCTTAGATGCCCTGGCGTGTGTGTTTCGGGTCGTTGTCATGCTGGAAGACCCAGTCACGACCCATCTTCAATGCTCTCACCTCAATACGGTGCAGTCGCTGTCCTTTGCAGAAAAAGCATCCCCAAAGAATGATGTTTCCACCTCCATGCTTCACGGTTGGGATGGTGTTCTTGGGGTTGTACTCATCCTTCTTCTTCCTCCAAACACGGCGAGTGGAGTTTAGACCAAAAAGCTCTATTTTTGTCTCACCAGACCACATTACCTTCTCCCATTCCTCCTCTGATCATCCAGATGGTCATTGGCAAACTTCAAAACCTGCAAAATCGGCAGTGTATCAAATAAGTGTTCTCCCACATAGACCCTGAAGGTGTTGATCCCACTATATATACTGTGCTCTGTCCCAACACTGGACATGGCCTCTCGTCCTTGTCTTCTATGGAAGGCTTCGACACTATGGCCTCTCGTCTTGTCTCTATGGAAGGGCTCTGTCCCAACACTCTGACATGGCCTCTCGGCCATGTCTTCCTATGGAAGGGCTCTGTCCCAACACTCTGGACATGAGCCTCTCGTCCTTGTCTTCTATGGAAGGGCTCTGTCCCAACACTCGGACATGGCCTCTCGTCCTTGTCTTCTATGGAAGGGCTCTGTCCCAACACTCGGACATGGCCTGTTCTCTGGAAGGTCTGGGCTCTGTCCCAACACTCTGACATGGCCTCTTCTCTGGCAGTCTGGCTCATGTCCCAACACTCTGACATGGCCTGTTCTCTGGCAGGTCTGGGCTCTGTCCCAACACTCTGACATGGCCTGTTCTCTGGAAGGTCTGGGCTCTGTCCCAACACTCTGACATGGCCTGTTCTCTGGCAGGTCTGGGCTCTGTCCCAACACTCTGACATGGCCTGTTCTCTGGAAGGTCTGGGCTCTGTCCCAACACTCTGACATGGCCTGTTCTCTGGAAGGTCTGGGCTCTGTCCCAACACTCTGACATGGCCTGTTCTCTGGAAGGTCTGGGCTCTGTCCCAACACTCTGACATGGCCTGTTCTCTGCTGGTCTGGGCTCTGTCCCAACACTCTGACATGGCCTGTTCTCTGGCAGGTCTGGGCTCTGTCCCAACACTCTGACATGGCCTGTTCTCTGGCAGGTCTGGGCTCTGTCCCAACACTCTGACATGGCCTGTTCTCTGGCAGGTCTGGGCTCTGTCCCAACACTCTGACATGGCCTGTTCTCTGGCAGGTCTGGGCTCTGTCCCAACACTCTGACATGGCCTGTTCTCTGCAAGGTCTGGGCTCTGTCCCAACACTCTGACATGGCCTGTTCTCTGGAAGGGTCTGGGCTCTGTCCCAACACTCTGACATGGCCTGCTTCTCTGGAAGGTCTGGGCTCTGTCCCAACACTCTGACATGGCCTGTTCTCTGGAAGGTCTGGGCTCTGTCCCAACACTCTGACATGGCCTGTTCTCTGGAAGGTCTGGGCTCTGTCCCAACACTCTGACATGGCCTGTTCTCTGGCAGGTCTGGGCTCTGTCCCAACACTCTGACATGGCCTGTTCTCTGGAAGGTCTGGGCTCTGTCCCAACACTCCGGACATGGCCTGTTCTCTGGCAGGTCTGGGCTCTGTCCCAACACTCTGACATGGCCTGTTCTCTGGCAGGTCTGGGCTCTGTCCCAACACTCTGACATGGCCTGTTCTCTGGCAGGTCTGGGCTCTGTCCCAACACTCTGACATGGCCTGTTCTCTGGCAGGTCTGGGCTCTGTCCCAACACTCCTGACATGGCCTGTTCTCTGGCAGGTCTGGGCTCTGTCCCAACACTCTGACATGGCCTGTTCTCTGGCAGGTCTGGGCTCTGTCCCAACACTCTGACATGGCCTGTTCTCTCTGCAAGGTCTGGGCTCTGTCCCAACACTCTGACATGGCCTGTTCTCTGGAAGGTCTGGGCTCTGTCCCAACACTCTGACATGGCCTGTTCTCTGGAAGGTCTGGGCTCTGTCCCAACACTCTGACATGGCCTGTTCTCTGGAAGGTCTGGGCTCTGTCCCAACACTCTGACATGGCCTGTTCTCTGGAAGGTCTGGGCTCTGTCCCAACACTCTGACATGGCCTGTTCTCTGGCAGGTCTGGGCTCTGTCCCAACACTCTGACATGGCCTGTTCTCTGGAAGGTCTGGGCTCTGTCCCAACACTCGGACATGGCCTGTTCTCTGGCAGGTCTGGGCTCTGTCCCAACACTCTGACATGGCCTGTTCTCTGGCAGGTCTGGGCTCTGTCCCAACACTCTGACATGGCCTGTTCTCTGGAAGGTCTGGGCTCTGTCCCAACACTCTGACATGGCCTGTTCTCTGGAAGGTCTGGGCTCTGTCCCAACACTCTGACATGGCCTGTTCTCTGGAAGGTCTGGGCTCTGTCCCAACACTCTGACATGGCCTGTTCTCTGGAAGGTCTGGGCTCTGGTCCCAACACTCTGACATGGCCTGTTCTCTGGAAGGTCTGGGCTCTGTCCCAACACTCTGACATGGCCTGTTCTCTGGCAGGTCTGGGCTCTGTCCCAACACTCTGACATGGCCTGTTCTCTGGCAGGTCTGGGCTCTGTCCCAACACTCTGACATGGCCTGTTCTCTGGCAGGTCTGGGCTCTGTCCCAACACTCTGACATGGCCTGTTCTCTGGCAGGTCTGGGCTCTGTCCCAACACTCTGACATGGCCTGTTCTCTGGCAGGTCTGGGCTCTGTCCCAACACTCTGACATGGCCTGTTCTCTGCAAGGTCTGGGCTCTGTCCCAACACTCTGACATGGCCTGTTCTCTGGAAGGTCTGGGCTCTGTCCCAACACTCTGACATGGCCTCTCGTCCTTGTCTTCTATGGAAGGGCTCTGTCCCAACACTCTGACATGGCCTGTTCTCTGGAAGGTCTGGGCTCTGTCCCAACACTCTGACATGGCCTGTTCTCTGGCAGGTCTGGGCTCTGTCCCAACACTCTGACATGGCCTGTTCTCTGGCAGGTCTGGGCTCTGTCCCAACACTCTGACATGGCCTGTTCTCTGGCAGGTCTGGGCTCTGTCCCAACACTCTGACATGGCCTGTTCCTGGAAGGTCTGGGCTCTGTCCCAACACTCTGACATGGCCTGTTCTCTGGCAGGTCTGGGCTCTGTCCCAACACTCTGACATGGCCTGTTCTCTGCAAGGTCTGGGCTCTGTCCCAACACTCTGACATGGCCTGTTCTCTGGAAGGTCTGGGCTCTGTCCCAACACTCTGACATGGCCTGTTCTCTGGAAGGTCTGGGCTCTGTCCCAACACTCTGACATGGCCTGTTCTCTGGAAGGTCTGGGCTCTGTCCCAACACTCTGACATGGCCTGTTCTCTGGAAGGTCTGGGCTCTGTCCCAACACTCTGACATGGCCTGTTCTCTGGAAGGTCTGGGCTCTGTCCCAACACTCTGACATGGCCTGTTCTCTGGAAGGTCTGGGCTCTGTCCCAACACTCTGACATGGCCTGTTCTCTGGAAGGTCTGGGCTCTGTCCCAACACTCTGACATGGCCTGTTCTCTGGAAGGTCTGGGCTCTGTCCCAACACTCTGACATGGCCTGTTCTCTGGAAGGTCTGGGCTCTGTCCCAACACTCTGACATGGCCTGTTCTCTGGAAGGTCTGGGCTCTGTCCCAACACTCTGACATGGCCTGTTCTCTGGAAGGTCTGGGCTCTGTCCCAACACTCTGACATGGCCTGTTCTCTGGCAGGTCTGGGCTCTGTCCCAACACTCTGACATGGCCTGTTCTCTGGCAGGTCTGGGCTCTGTCCCAACACTCTGACATGGCCTCTCGTCCTTGTCTTCTATGGAAGGGCTCTGTCCCAACACTCTGACATGGCCTGTTCTCTGGAAGGTCTGGGCTCTGTCCCAACACTCTGACATGGCCTGCTTCTCTGGAATTGGGCTCTGTCCCAACACTCTGACATGGCCTGTTCTCTGGAAGGTCTGGGCTCTGTCCCAACACTCTGACATGGCCTGTTCTCTGGAAGGTCTGGGCTCTGTCCCAACACTCTGACATGGCCTGTTCTCTGGAAGGTCTGGGCTCTGTCCCAACACTCTGACATGGCCTGTTCTCTGGAAGGTCTGGGCTCTGTCCCAACACTCTGACATGGCCTGTTCTCTGGAAGGTCTGGGCTCTGTCCCAACACTCTGACATGGCCTGTTCTCTGGCAGGTCTGGGCTCTGTCCCAACACTCCTGACATGGCCTGTTCTCTGGAAGGTCTAGGCTCTGTCCCAACACTCTGACATGGCCTGTTTCTGGCAGGTCTGGGCTCTGTCCCAACACTCTGACATGGCCTGTTCTCTGGCAGGTCTGGGCTCTGTCCCAACACTCTGACATGGCCTGTTCTCTGGAAGGTCTGGGCTCTGTCCCAACACTCTGACATGGCCTGTTCTCTGGCAGGTCTGGGCTCTGTCCCAACACTCTGACATGGCCTGTTCTCTGGCAGGTCTGGGCTCTGTCCCAACACTCTGACATGGCCTGTTCTCTGGAAGGTCTGGGCTCTGTCCCAACACTCTGACATGGCCTGTTCTCTGGAAGGTCTGGGCTCTGTCCCAACACTCTGACATGGCCTGTTCTCTGGAAGGTCTGGGCTCTGTCCCAACACTCTGACATGGCCTGTTCTCTGGAAGGTCTGGGCTCTGTCCCAACACTCGGACATGGCCTGTTCTCTGGAAGGGCTCTGTCCCAACACTCGGACATGGCCTGTTCTCTGGAATTAACTAACGTTAGATTATATGTAGTAACACTAATGGATTGATTAACTAACGTTAGACTATATGTAGCAACATTAATGGATTGATTAACTAACGTTATTATTATTATTACGGTGATAGGGCCAGTGGTTTGACGTGGTCCCGTGTGACCCAACATCATTATTACGGTGATAGGGCCAGTGGTTTGACGTGGTCCAGTGTGACCCAACATCATTATTACGGTGATAGGGCCAGTGGTTTGATGTGGTCCAGTGTGACCCAACATCATTATTACGGTGATAGGGCCACTGGTTTGACGTGGTCCAGTGTGACCCAACATCATTATTACGGTGATAGGGCCGTGGTTTGACGTGGGTCCAGTGTGACCCAACATCATTATTAGGTGATAGGGCCAGTGGTTTGACGTGGTCCAGTGTGACCCAACATCATTATTACGGTGATAGGGCCAGTGGTTTGACGTGGTCCAGTGTGACCCAACATCATTATTACGGTGATAGGGGCCAGTGGTTTGACGTGGTCCAGTGTGACCCAACATCATTATTACGGTGATAGGGCCAGTGGTTTGACGTGGTCCAGTGTGACCCAACATCATTATTACGGTGATAGGGCCAGTGGTTTGACGTGGTCCAGTGTGACCCAACATCATTATTACGGTGATAGGGCCAGTGGTTTGACGTGGTCCAGTGTGACTCCAACATCATATTACGGTGATAGGGCCAGTGGTTTGACGTGGTCCAGTGTGACCCAACATCATTATTACGGTGATAGGGCCAGTGGTTTGACGTGGGTCCAGTGTGACCCAAACATCATTATTACGGTGATAGGGCCAGTGGTTTGACGTGGTCCAGTGTGACCCAACATCATTATTACGGTGATAGGGCCAGTGGTTTGACGCGTGGTCCAGTGTGACCCAACATCATTATTACGGTGATAGGGCCAGTGGTTTGACGTGGTCCAGTGTGACCCAACATCATTATTACGGTGATAGGGCCAGTGGTTTGACTTGGTCCAGTGTGACCCAACATCATTATTACGGTGATGGGCGTTGGGTGTGATAGATATCTTCCTGTCTCCCCGGGGGAACAAACCTCACTCATGTTTCAGTATCAACTGGTGCAGGGAGAGATGGGGAGGATGTGTCCATCTGTTGTCTCTCCTTCCAGTAGCTCAGAAAATATACAGTAACCCCATCAACACCAGGTAGAATTCTCAGGTTTTGACCTCCTGTTGTGCACACCTTTCCTGCAGTCAAATGACCACATCGCCCTCTAGTGGCCTCATGGGTGGAATGTTATTGATATTTTCATAATTTCATGATTAAGCAACATATTTATTTATTTTTACGCTGAAAATCCGGTGTTTCTATGTCAAACAGTTTTCTTATATTTCAGTCTTCTGTGATGTATATAAAGTGTAATGTTGGGATGCAAACTCATAGTAAAGGTGTGTTCTTTTTTTAAAGCCCATAACCATGTGTGTGAGGTGTATATCTTTGTTAAGCCCATAACCATGTGTGTGAGGTGTATATCTTTGTTAAGCCCATAACCATGTGTGTGAGGTGTATATCTTTGTTAAGCCCATAACCATGTGTGAGGTGTATATCTTTGTTAGCTCCATAACCATGTGTGTGAGGTGTATATCTTTGTTAAGCCCATAACCATGTGTGTGAGGTGTATATCTTTTGTTAAACCCCGTAACCATGTGTGTGAGGTGTATATCTTTGTTAAGCCCATAACCATGTGTGTGAGGTGTATATCTTTGTTAAGCCCATAACCATGTGTGTGAGGTGTATATCTTTGTTAAACCCGTAACCATGTGTGTGAGGTGTATATCTTTGTTAAGCCCATAACCATGTGTGTGAGGTGTATATCTTTGTTAAGCCCGTAACCATGTGTGTGAGGTGTATATCTTTGTTAAGCCCATAACCATGTGTGTGAGGTGTATATCTTTGTTAAGCCCGTAACCATGTGTGTGAGGTGTATATCTTTGTTAAACCCGTAACCATGTGTGTGAGGTGTATATCTTTGTTAAGCCCATAACCATGTGTGTGAGGTGTATATCTTTGTTAAGCCCATAACCATGTGTGTGAGGTGTATATCTTTGTTAAGCCCATAACCATGTGTGTGAGGTGTATATCTTTGTTAAGCCCATAACCATGTGTGTGAGGTGTATACTTTTGTTTCAAAGTAGTGACCCTGGTTTAGCCCAGCAGTAAAGTAAGTGTGTCATTTGAGTATGACTATCCCTTTAATGACTGTGTTCCCTTCCTACTTACACTGGACTATCCCTTTAATGACTGTGTTCCATTCCTACTTACACTGGACTATCCCTTTAATGACTGTGTTCCATTCCTGCTTACACTGGACTATCCCTTTAATGACTGTGTTCCCTTCCTAATTACACTGGACTATCCCTTTAATGACTGTGTTCCCTTCCTACTTACACTGGACTATCCCTTTAATGACTGTGTTCCCTTCCTACTTACACTGGACTATCCCTTTAATGACTGTGTTCCCTTCCTACTTACACTGGACTATCCCTTTAATGACTGTGTTCCCTTCCTACTTACACTGGACTATCCCTTTAATGACTGTGTTCCCTTCCTACTTACACTGGACTATCCCTTTAATGACTGTGTTCCTTTCCTGCTTACACTGGACTATCCCTTTAATGACTGTGTTCCAATCCTGCTTAAACTGGACTATCCCTTTAATGACTGTGTTCCCTTCCTGCTTACACTGGACTATCCCTTTAATGACTGTGTTCCCTTCCTACTTACACTGGACTATCCCTTTAATGACTGTGTTCCCTTCCTGCTTACACTGGACTATCCATTTAATGACTGTGTTCCCTTCCTACTTACACTGGACTATCCCTTTAATGACTGTGTTCCCTTCCTACTTACACTGGACTATCCCTTTAATGACTGTGTTCCCTTCCTACTTACACTGGGCTATCCCTTTAATGACTGTGTTCCCTTCCTACTTACACTGGACTATCCCTTTAATGACTGTGTTCCCTTCCTAATTACACTGGACTATCCCTTTAATGACTGTGTTCCCTTCCTGCTTACACTGGACTATCCCTTTAATGACTGTGTTCAATTCCTGCTTACACTGGACTATCCCTTTAATGACTGTGTTCCCTTCCTACTTACACTGGACTATCCCTTTAATGACTGTGTTCCCTTCCTAATTACACTGGACTATCCCTTTAATGACTGTGTTCCCTTCCTACTTACACTGGACTATCCCTTTAATGACTGTGTTCCCTTCCTACTTACGCTGGACTATCCCTTTAATGACTGTGTTCCATTCCTACTTACACTGGACTATCCCTTTAATGACTGTGTTCCATTCCTACTTACACTGGACTATCCCTTTAATGACTGTGTTCCCTTCCTACTTACACTGGACTATCCCTTTAATGACTGTGTTCCCTTCCTAATTACACTGGACTATCCCTTTAATGACTGTGTTCCCTTCCTAATTACACTGGACTATCCCTTTAATGACTGTGTTCCCTTCCTACTTACACTGGACTATCCCTTTAATGACTGTGTTCCCTTTCTACTTACACTGGACTATCCCTTTAATGACTGTGTTCCCTTTCTACTTACGCTGGGCTCACAAATAGGTCATACAACACAACAGTGCAAAGATCCAAAATCAAATTAATCCAAAACCAATTAACCCTATCAACACCAGTGGGCTTCCCATGGGAAGGGGAAACAGTAATTAAAGGGGAAGTTCCCCCAAATGTCCCTACCCTGTAGGCTTCCCATGGGAAGGGGAAACGGTAATTAAAGGGGAAGTTCCCCCAAATGTCCCTACCCTGTGGGCTTCCCATGGGAAGGGGAAACAGTAATTAAAGGGGAAGTTCCCCCAAATGTCCCTACCCTGTAGGCTTCCCATGGGAAGGGGAAACAGTAATTAAAGGGGAAGTTCCCCCAAAATGTCCCTACCCTGTAGGCTTCCCATGGGAAGGGGAAACAGTAATTAAAGGGGAAGTTCCCCCAAAATGTCCCTACCCTGTAGGCTTCCCATGGGAAGGGGAAACAGTAATTAAAGGGGAAGTTCCCCCAAAATGTCCCTACCCTGTAGGCTTCCCATGGGAAGGGGAAACAGTAATTAAAGGGGAAGTTCCACCAAATGTCCTTACCCTGTAAGCAGTCTATGGTATAACAGCAACCCATGCTTTTGGTTTTGTTTACATGGCCACTGTTTCAAATGCTAACTTTTTAGCATTTGTGGCACCAATCCAATGCATGCCAATAGTACATGTATTAGCATTCTTTGCGCTTCATGTCAGAAGCGGTCTGATGCGTTTTGCTGCTCCTGTAACAACACCTGTCACCATCAATACACTTTGATTTGACTTCATGTTTCCTTCTTGCAACTTATAATGAACCAGATTGATTTGTGATTGACTTTAACTACAGCTGCACTTCGCTTTCGTTTAAATACAGCATTTAATAGGAGAGTATATTTAATGTGATTTTGGGAGTAGCTGATTTAATGTAGCCGCATGTAAGGTCCGTGTGGCAGCCAGCATCTGGTCCACCACTGGACCGGGGACCTAGGCGGGTACTCAGCCGTACCTTTGTACAGTATGTGGGCCAGACCTGGCCGGAGTTTTTTATTTTACAGGAGTTTTTGATTTTACAATCGTTTTGCTTTATATGGCCCAGATCTGGGCCACGCCTTTCTAATTTGATCAGTCTGCGGTCTTTCAGTACTTAAAAGAGACTAAATATGAATTACATTATTACTCCTTGCGTTTCCACAGAGATGAGGACTAGATTCTCTCTGGAGAGGAGAGGAGGGTTTTCCTCCCAATGCTTTAATATCAATTACCCCAACTACCGCTCTACCTCTGTTCTACCTCTCTCTACCTCTCTACCTCTCTACTTCTCTCTACCTCTCTACTCTCTCTACCTCTCTACTCTCTCTACTCTCTCTACTTCTCTCTACCTCTCTACTCTCTCTACCTCTCTACTCTCTCTACTCTCTCTACTTCTCTCTACCTCTCTACTCTCTCTACTTCTCTCTACCTCTCTACTCTCTCTACTTCTCTCTACCTCTCTACTCTCTCTACTTCTCTCTACTTCTCTCTACTTCTCTCTTCCTCTCTCTTCCTCTCTCTACTTCTCTCTACCTCTCTCTACCTCTCTCTACCTCTCTACTCTCTCTACTTCTCTACCTCCCTCTCTACTCTCTCTACTTCTCTCTACTTCTCTCTTCCTCTCTCTCTTCCTCTCTCTCCACTTCTCTCTACCTCTCTCTACCTCTCTACTCTACTCTACCTCTCTACCTCTCTACCTCTCTACTCTCTCTACTCTCTCTACCTCTCTCTACCTCTCTCTACTTCTCTCTACTTCTCTCTACCTCTCTCTACTCTCTCTACTCTCTCTACCTCTCTCTACCTCTCTCTACTTCTCTCTACCTCTCTACCTCTCTCTACTTCTCTCTACTTCTCTCTACCTCTCTCTACCTCTCTCTACTTCTCTCTACCTCTCTCTACCTCTCTCTACTTCTCTCTACTTCTCTCTACTCTCTCTACTTCTCTCTACTTCTCTCTACTTCTCTCTACCTCTCTCTACTTCTCTCTACTTCTCTCTACCTCTCTCTACCTCTCTCTACTTCTCTCTACCTCTCTCTACCTCTCTCTACCTCTCTCTACTTCTCTCTACTTCTCTCTACCTCTCTCTTCCTCTCTCTTCCTCTAACTCAACCTATCTCTACCATTCTATCAATCCCTACCTCCTTCCTTCTCTCTCTCCCTCTTCCATCAGTACTCTCTCTTCTCTGGAGTGTTCTCGTTATATTCTTCATTAGGAACCTTCCTCTTGACCTTTACAGCTGTATCACTGTATCACTGCCAGCCACTCTGATCCACCTGTTATTCACTGTAATTCACTGTAAGAGTCTCAATTGTTCAAGAAGGTTGAAGTGGTTCTCTAATGGTCTGGTAGTGTGTTGTACAGTGAGTACAGTACTATAACAGGACAGTATGTTGCGTATAGTGTGTTGTACAGTGAGGACAGTACTATAACAGGACAGTATGTTGCGTATAGTGTGTTGTACAGTGAGGACAGTACTATAACAGGACAGTATGTTGCGTATAGTGTGTTGTACAGTGAGGACAGTACTATAACAGGACAGTATGTTGTGTATAGTGTGTTGTACAGTGAGGACAGTACTATAACAGGACAGTATGTTGTGTATAGTGTGTTGTACAGTGAGGACAGTACTATAACAGGACAGTATGTTGTGTATAGTGTGTTGTACAGTGAGGACAGTACTATAACAGGACAGTATGTTGTGTATAGTGTGTTGTACAGTGAGTACAGTACTATAACAGGACAGTATGTTGTGTATAGTGTGTTGTACAGTGAGGACAGTACTATAACAGGACAGTATGTTGTGTATAGTGTGTTGTACAGTGAGGACAGTACTATAACAGGACAGTATGTTGTGTATAGTGTGTTGTACAGTGAGGACAGTACTATAACAGGACAGTATGTTGTGTATAGTGTGTTGTACAGTGAGGACAGTACTATAACAGGACAGTATGTTGTGTATAGTGTGTTGTACAGTGAGGACAGTACTATAACAGGACAGTATGTTGTGTATAGTGTGTTGTACAGTGAGGACAGTACTATAACAGGACAGTATGTTGCGTATAGTGTGTTGTACAGTGAGTACAGTACTATAACAGGACAGTATGTTGCGTATAGTGTGTTGTACAGTGAGTACAGTACTATAACAGGACAGTATGTTGCGTATAGTGTGTTGTACAGTGAGGACAGTACTATAACAGGACAGTATGTTGTGTATAGTGTGTTGTACAGTGAGACAGTACTATAACAGGACAGTATGTTGTTGTATAGTGTGTTGTACAGTGAGGACAGTACTATAACAGGACAGTATGTTGTGTATAGTGTGTTGTACAGTGAGGACAGTACTATAACAGGACAGTATGTTGTGTATAGTGTGTTGTACAGTGAGGACAGTACTATAACAGGACAGTATGTTGCGTATAGTGTGTTGTACAGTGAGGACAGTACTATAACAGGACAGTATGTTGCGTATAGTGTGTTGTACAGTGAGGACAGTACTATAACAGGACAGTATGTTGCGTATAGTGTGTTGTACAGTGAGTACAGTACTATAACAGGACAGTATGTTGCGTATAGTGTGTTGTACAGTGAGGACAGTACTATAACAGGACAGTATGTTGCGTATAGTGTGTTGTACAGTGAGGACAGTACTATAACAGGACAGTATGTTGTGTATAGTGTGTTGTACAGTGAGGACAGTACTATAACAGGACAGTATGTTGTGTATAGTGTGTTGTACAGTGAGGACAGTACTATAACAGGACAGTATGTTGTGTATAGTGTGTTGTACAGTGAGTACAGTACTATAACAGGACAGTATGTTGTGTATAGTGTGTTGTACAGTGAGGACAGTACTATAACAGGACAGTATGTTGTGTATAGTGTGTTGTACAGTGAGGACAGTACTATAACAGGACAGTATGTTGCGTATAGTGTGTTGTACAGTGAGGACAGTACTATAACAGGACAGTATGTTGCGTATAGTGTGTTGTACAGTGAGGACAGTACTATAACAGGACAGTATGTTGCGTATAGTGTGTTGTACAGTGAGGACAGTACTATAACAGGACAGTATGTTGTGTATAGTGTGTTGTACAGTGAGGACAGTACTATAACAGGACAGTATGTTGCGTATAGTGTGTTGTACAGTGAGGACAGTACTATAACAGGACAGTATGTTGCGTATAGTGTGTTGTATGGAGAACAGTGACGGTACAGTAAAGGGTTGGGAATTTGAAATTTTTTCAGGATTCGAATAATATGAATTTTGTTTGGATTTCCGCATAGTTTAAATACATGTACAAAAAAGTGTAAACTTGGGAACTGCTTGCTACGCAGCCTGCATGACTTGGGAACTGCTTGCTACGCAGCCTGCATGACTTGGGAACTGCTTGCTACGCAGCCTGCATGACTTGGGAACTGCTTGCTACGCAGCCTGCATGACTTGGGAACTGCTTGCTACGCAGCCTGCATGACTTGGGTGCCGCTTGCTTGCAGCATTGCCATGGGCAGGGGCCTGGCACAGGACTGATATCCTAACTATTGATTTGTGTTGGGCCGGTCCAGGTTTATGGTTTGGACTGATATCCTAACAATTGATTTGTGTTGGGCCGGCCCGGGTTTATGGTTTGGACTGATATCCTAACAATTGATTTGTGTTGGGCCGGCCCGGGTTTATGGTTTGGACTGATATCCTAACAATTGATTTGTGTTGGGCGGTCCGGGTTTATGGTTTGGACTGATATCCTAACAATTGATTTGTGTTGGGCCGCCCGGGTTTATGGTTTGGACTGATATCCTAACAATTGATTTGTGTTGGGCCGGCCCGGGTTTATGGTTTGGACTGATATCCTAACAATTGATTTGTGTTGGTCCGGTTCGGGTTTATGGTTTGGACTGATATCCTAACAATTGATTTGTGTTGGGCCGGCCCGGGTTTATGGTTTGGACTGATATCCTAACAATTGATTTGTGTTGGGCCGGCCCGGGTTTATGGTTTGGACTGATATCCTAACAATTGATTTGTGTTGGGCCGGTCCGGGTTTATGGTTTGGACTGATATCCTAACAATTGATTTGTGTTGGGCCGGCCCGGGTTTATGGTTTGGACTGATATCCTAACTATTGATTTGTGTTGGGCCGGTCCGGGTTTATGGTTTGGACTGATATCCTAACAATTGATTTGTGTTGGGCCGGCCCGGGTTTATGGTTTGGACTGATATCCTAACTATTGATTTGTGTTGGGCCGGTCCGGGTTTATGGTTTGGACTGATATCCTAACAATTGATTTGTGTTGGGCCGGCCCGGGTTTATGGTTTGGACTGATATCCTAACAATTGATTTGTGTTGGTCCGGTTCGGGTTTATGGTTTGGACTGATATCCTAACAATTGATTTGTGTTGGGCCGGCCCGGGTTTATGGTTTGGACTGATATCCTAACAATTGATTTGTGTTGGGCCGGCCCGGGTTTATGGTTTGGACTGATATCCTAACAATTGATTTGTGTTGGGCCGGTCCGGGTTTATGGTTTGGACTGATATCCTAACAATTGATTTGTGTTGGGCCGGTCCGGGTTTATGGTTTGGACTGATATCCTAACTATTGATTTGTGTTGGGCCGGTCCGGGTTTATGGTTTGGACTGATATCCTAACTATTGATTTGTGTTGGGCCGGCCCGGGTTAATGGTTTGCGCAACATTGTAGCCTTCAACCAACGCGTGGCCATTGCTGTGGTGAGAGAGAGAACCACGCCTGTATCGCTCAGAGAACAGCATGCAACCAAAACAGGCCTTTCGCAATATTTCAAATACAATCGTGGGAAAACACAGGTTGGAAAGCTAATGGCTTCTGCTGAAAAGAGAAGACTAATCTGTCTGTAGACTACCAAATATGTTATCAACGTCCAAATATGCCTATTGAGCGAACAGCATTGTTTTACAAAGCAAAACGAGAGAGGCTTTTGGCACGAGTGCATCGGCCATGAGCTGTGCGTCATTAGATGAGTCAGTGAAACAGGAAAGCATTTTTAGGACTATAATTTCCTCCTCATATTGTAGTCTACAATATGTGTCTCCACACATCTAGGCCTAGGCTATTGATGGATTCAAGGTCATTTTTATTGATCTCAGGTTCTCAGTTTGTCAGTGTCAAAGTAGCTTGTCGTTTCATAATTTGTGAGATATTAAAAAAGATTCTGCTAAAGTCTACAATCATACACACTACCGGTCAAAAGTTTGGACACATCTACTCATTCAAGAGTTTTTCTTTATTTTGACTATTTTCTACATTGTAGAATAATAGTGAAGACATCAAAACTATGAAATAACACATATGGAATCATGTAGCAACCAAAAAAGTGTTAAACAAATCAAAATATATTTTACATTTGAGATTTTTCAAATAACCACCCTTTGCCTTGATGACAGCTTTGCACACTCTTGGCATTCTCTCAACTAGCTTCACTTGGAATGCTTTTCCAACAGTCTTGAAATTGTTCCCACATATGCTGAGCACTTGTTGGCTGCTTTTCCTTCACTCTGCGGTCCGACTCATCCCAAACCATCTCAATTTGGTTGGGGTCGGAGGATTGAGGAGGCCAGGTCATCTGATGCAGCACTCCATCACTGTCCTTCTTGGTAAAATAGCCCTTACACAGCATGGAGGTGTGATGGGTCATTGTCCTGTTGAAAAACAAATGATAGTCCCACTAAGCCCAAACCAGATGGGATGGCGTATCGCTGCAGAATGCTGTGGTAGCCATGCTGGTTAAGTGTGCCTTGAATTCTAAATAAATCACAGACAGTGTCACCATCAAAGCACCCCCACACCATAACAACACCTCCTCCATGTTTTACGGTGGGAACTACACATGAGGAGATCATCCGTTCACCCACACAGTGTCTCACAATGACACGGCGGTTGGATCCAAAAATCTCAAAATATGTTTTTTTTTTTTTTTTTTTTTGGGGGTAGAAGGATTACTTTATCCTATCCCAGGTATTCCTTAAAGAGGTGGGGTTTCAAATGTCTCCGGAAGGTGGTGAGTGACTCCGCTGTCCTGGCGTCGTGAGGGAGCTTGTTCCACCATTGGGGTGCCAGAGCAGTGAACAGTTTTGACTGGGCTGAGCGGGAACTATGCTTCCGCAGAGGAAGGGGAGCCAGCAGGCCAGAGGTGGATGAACGCAATGCCCTCGTTTGGGTGTAGGGACTGATCAGAGCCTGAAGGTACAGAGGTTCCGATCCCCTCACAGCTCCATAGGCAAGCACCATGGTCTTGTAACAGATGCGAGCTTCAACTGGAAGCCAGTGGAGTGTGCGGAGGAGCGGGGTGACGTGAGAGAACTTGGGAAGGTTGAACACCAGACGGGCTGCGGCATTCTGGATGAGTTGTAGGGGTTTAATGGCACAGGCAGGGAGCCCAGCCAACAGCGAGTTGCAGTAATCCAGACGGGAGATGACAAGTGCCTGGATTAGGACCTGTGCCGCTTCCTGTGTAAGGCATGGTCGTACTCTCCGAATGTTGTAGAGCATGAACCTGCAGGATCGGGTCACCGCCTTGATGTTAGCGGAGAACGACAGGGTGTTGTCCAGGGTCACGCCAAGGCTCTTCGCACTCTGGGAGGAGGACACAACGGAGTTGTCAACCGTGATGGCGAGATCATGGAACGGGCAGTCCTTCCCCGGGAGGAAGAGCAGCTCCGTCTTGCCAGGGTTCAGCTTGAGGTGGTGATCCGTCATCCATACTGATATGTCTGCCAGACATGCAGAGATGCGATTCGCCACCTGGTTATCAGAAGGGGGGAAAGGAGAAGATTAGTTGTGTATCGTCAGCGTAGCAATGATAGGAGAGGCCATGTGAGGATATGACAGAGCCAAGTGACTTGGTGTATAGGGAGAATAGGAGAGGGCCTAGAACTGAGCCCTGGGGGACACCAGTGGTGAGAGCACGTGGTGCGGAGACAGCTCGCCACGCCACTTGGTAGGAGCGACCGGTCAGGTAGGACGCAATCCAGGGAGTGAGCCGCGCCGGAGATGCCCAGCTCGGAGAGGGTGGAGAGGAGGATCTGATGGTTCACAGTATCAAAGGCAGCAGAGAGGTCTAGAAGGACAAGAGCAGAGAGAGAGAGAGTTAGCTTTAGCAGTGCGGAGAGCCTCCGTGACACAGAGAAGAGCAGTCTCAGTTGAATGACCAGTCCTGAAACCTGACTGGTTTGGATCAAGAAGGTCATTCTGAGAGAGATAGCAAGAGAGTTGGCTAAAGACGGCACGCTCAATAGTTTTGGAAAGAAAAGAAAGAAGGGATACTGGTCTGTAGTTGTTGACATCAGTGGGATCGAGTGTTGGTTTTTTGAGAAGGGGTGCAACTCTCGCTCTCTTGAAGACGGAAGGGACATAGCCAGCGGTCAAGGATGAGTTGATCAGCGAGGTAAGGTAGGGGAGAAGGTCACAGGAGATGGTCTGGAGAAGAGAGGAGGGGATGGGGTCAAGCGGGCAGGTTGTTGGGCGGCCTGCAGTCACAAGTCGCAGGATTTTATCTGGAGAGAGAGGGGAGAAAGAAGTCAAAGCATAGGGCAGGGCAGTGTGAGCAGGACCAGCAGTGTCATTAGACTTAACAAACGAGGATCGGATGTCGTCAACCTTCTTTTCAAAGTGGTTGACGAAGTCATCCACAGAGAGAGAGGAGGGGGGGGGATTCAGCAGGGAGGAGAATGTGGCAAAGAGCTTCCTAGGGTTAGAGGCAGATGCTTGGAATTTAGAGTGGTAGAAAGTGGCCTTAGCAGCAGAAACAGATGAAGAAAATGTAGAGAGGAGGGAGTGAAAAGATGCCAGGTCGGCAGGGAGTTTAGTTTTCTTCCATTTCCGCTCCGCTGCCCGGAGCTCTGTTCTGTGAACTCGCAATGAGTCATCAAGCCACGGAGCTGGAGGGGAGGACCGAGCCGGCCGGGAGGATAGGGGACACAGAGAGTCAAAGGATGCAGAAAGGGGAGGAGAGGAGGGTTGAGGAGGCAGAATCAGGAGATTGGAGGGAGAAGGATTGAGCAGAGGGAAGAGATGATAGGATGGAAGAGGAGAGAGTAGTGGGAGAGAGAGAGCGAAGGTTGCGGCGGCGCATTACCATCTGTGTAGGGGCAGAGTGAGAAGTGTTGGAGGAGAGCGAGAGAGAAAAGGATACAAAGTAGTGGTCGGAGACATGGAGGGGAGTTGCAGTGAGATTAGTAGAAGAGCAGCATCTAGTAAAGATGAGGTCAAGCGTATTGCCTGCCTTGTGAGTAGGGGGACGGTGAGAGGGTGAGGTCAAAAGAGGAGAGGAGTGGAAAGAAGGAGGCAGAGAGAAATGAGTCAAATGTAGACGTAGGGAGGTTGAAATCCCCCAAAACTGTGAGGGGTGAGCCATCCTCAGGAAAGGAACTTATCAAGGCGTCAAGCTCATTGATGAACTCTCCAAGGGAACCTGGAGGGCGATAGATGACAAGGATATTAAGCTTAAATGGGCTAGTGACTGTGACAGCATGGAATTCAAATGAGGAGATAGACAGATGGGTTAGGGGAAAAATTGAGAATGTCCACTTGGGAGAGATGAGGATTCCTGTGCCACCACCCCTCTGACCAGATGCTCTCGGGGTATGCGAGAACACATGGTCAGACGAGGAGAGAGCAGTAGGAGTAGCAGTGTTTTCAGTGGTAATCCATGTTTCCGTCAGCGCCAGGAAGTCGAGGGACTGGAGGTTAGCATAGGCTGGGATGAAGTCAGCCTTGTTGGCAGCAGAACGGCAGTTCCAGAGGCTGCCTGAGACCTGGAACTCCAGGTGTGGGGGTGCGTGCAGGGACCACCAGGTTAGAGAGGCAGCAGCCACGCGGTGTGAGGCGTTTGTGTAGCCTGTGCGGAGAGGAGAGAACAGGGATAGGCAGAGGCATAGTTGACAGGCTGTAGCAAATGGCTACAATAATGCAGAGGAGATCGGAATGAAATGAACTAAACATCTGGGAAAGGAGAGAGTAGGGCCTCCCTCACCAAAACTTCCACCTCAGAAACTATAATTGTTTCACTGAACCACCCGAATAAAAACTCTCCCAACTTCCACTTTAGAAATTTGAATTGTTGTGAACTACAGCGGTTCAATGTTTCAAGGAATAGACTCAACTTACTTTATTCAGCTAGCTAACTATGTAGCTTTAGTAGTGGTTTCTTTGCAGCAATTCGACCATGAAGGCCTGAAGTGGAAGTTGGGAGAGTTTTTATTCGGGTGGTTCAGTGAAACAGTTCTACTGTTTGGCTGAAACGCATTAAGAAGGAAAGAAATTCCACAAATTAACTTTTAAGAATGCACACCTGTTAATTGAAATGCATTTCAGTTGACTACCTCATGAATCTGGTTGAGAGAATAACACTAGTGAGGCTATAAACAGGGGGTACCGGTACAGAGTCAATGGTCGAGGTTAGTCGAGGTAATCGAGGCAGTATGTACATGTACAGTACAAGTCAAAAGTTTGCCAAGAGTTAATTGAAATGCATTCCAGGTGACTCTCATGAAGCTGGTTGAGAGAATGCCAAGAGTGTGCAAAGCTGTCATCAAGGCAAAGGGTGGCAATTTGAAGAATCTCAAATATAAAATATATTTTGATTTGTTTAACAATTTTTTGGTTACTACATGATTCCATATGTGTTATTTCATAGTTTTGATGTCTTCACTATTATTCTACAATGTAATAAATAGTAAAAATAAAGAAAAACCCTTGAATGAGTAGATGTTCTAAAACGTTTGACCGGTAGTGTATAATGATATAATTGCATGAAATGCGTTTATAAAAGGCCACATTTTTCCCGGAGGCTTAAAGAAATGTTCCCTGTGTGTGCAACTTCTGCAAGTGCCTCTACTCTACTGCTGTATGCCAGCACACCATGATAATGCTTTATTACTGCTGTATGCCAGCACACCATGATAATGCTTTATTACTGCTGTATGCCAGCACACCATGATAATGCTTTATTACTGCTGTATGACAGCACACCATGATAATGCTTTATTACTGCTGTATGCCAGCACACCATGATAATGCTTTATTACTGCTGTATGCCAGCACACCATGATAATGCTTTATTACTGCTGTATGCCAGCACCCCATGATAATGCTTTATTACGGCCGTATGCCAGCACACCATGATAATGCTTTATTACGGCTGTATGCCAGCACACCATGATAATGCTTTATTACTGCTGTATGACCGCACCCCAAGATAATGCTTTATTACTGCTCTATGACAGCACACCATGCAATGCTTTATTACTGCTGTATGCCAGCACCCCATGATAATGCTTTATTACTGCTGTATGACACACACCATGATAATGCTTTATTACTGCTGTATGCCAGCACCCCATGATAATGCTTTATTACTGATGTATGCCAGCACACCATGATAATGCTTTATTACTGCTGTATGCCAGCACCCCATGATAATGCTTTATTACTGCTGTATGCCAGCACACCATGATAATGCTTTATTACTGCTGTATGCCAGCACACCATGATAATGCTTTATTACTGCTGTATGACAGCACCCCAAGATAATGCTTTATTACTGCTCTATGACAGCACACCATGATAATGCTTTATTACTGCTGTATGCCAGCACACCATGATAATGCTTTATTACTGCTGTATGCCAGCACACCATGATAATGCTTTATTACTGCTGTATGACACACACCATGATAATGCTTTATTACGGCTGTATGCCAGCACACCATGATAATGCTTTATTACTGCTGTATGACAGCACCCCAAGATAATGCTTTATTACTGCTGTATGCCAGCACCCCATGATAATGCTTTATTACTGCTATATGCCAGCACACCATGATAATGCTTTATTACTGCTGTATGCCAGCACACCATGATAATGCTTTATTACTGCTGTATGCCAGCACACCATGATAATGCTTTATTACTGCTGTATGCCAGCACACCATGATAATGCTTTATTACTGCTGTATGCCAGCACACCATGATAATGCTTTATTACTGCTGTATGCCAGCACACCATGATAATGCTTTATTACTGCTGTATGCCAGCACACCATGATAATGCTTTATTACTGCTGAATGCCAGCACACCATGCAATGCTTTATTACTGCTGTATGCCAGCACCCCATGATAATGCTTTATTACTGCTGTATGCCAGCACACCATGATAATGCTTTATTACTGCTGTATGTCAGCACACCATGATAATGCTTTATTACTGCTGTATGCCAGCACACCATGATAATGCTTTATTACTGCTGTATGCCAGCACACCATGCAATGCTTTATTATCAAGGTGATTTTTCTTTTTATGCGGTTCCTCAGAGTCCCCCAGATCACCCCCCTCTCTGCAAACATTTTTTTCATTAATTAACATCAAAAAGGTTTCAAAAATAAATTTCAACTGTTATATTATCAGCTATGGTTTAGCAAACAAAGCTCACTCACTCTCATAGCTCTCTCTCTCGCTCTCGCTCTCTCTCTCCCTCTCTCTCTTTCTCTCTCTCTCTCCCCTCCCTCCCTCTATCTCTCCCCCACTCATTCTCTCTCGCGCTCTCTCTCTCTCTCTCGCTCTCTCTCTCTCCCCCGCTCTCTCTCTCTCGCTCTCTCTCTCTCTCTCTCTCTCTCCCCCTCTCTCTGTCAACCTACATCTCTCTCTCCCTCTTTCTCTTTCTCCCTCTTTCTCCCTCTCTCTCTCTCCCTCCATCTCTCTCTCAATTCAATTCAATTCAATTCAATTTGCTTTATTGGCATGATGTAACAATGTACATATTGCCAAAGCTTATTTTGGATATCTCTCTCTCTCTCTGTGTCTCTCTCTGTCTCTCTCTCGCTCTCTCCCTCTCTCTCTCTCTCTCAATTCAATTCAAAGGGCTTTATTGGCATGGGAAACATATTTTTACATTGCCAAAGCAAGTGAAATATAAAAAAATAAAAGGTGAAATAAACAATACTTTTTTTACAGTAAACATTACACTCACAAAAGTTCCAAAAGAATAAAGACATTTCAAATGTGAAATTATGTGCAAATAGTTAAAGTCTGTGTAATCTGAGGGACATATGTGTCTCTAATATGGTCATACATTTGGCAGGAGGTTAGGAAGTACAGCTCAGTTTCCACCTCATTTTGTGGGCAGTGTGCACATAGCCTGTCTTCTCTTGAGAGCCAGGTCTGCCTACAGCGGCCTTTCTCAATAGCAAGGCTATGCTCACTGTCTGTACATAGTCAAAGCTTTCCTTAATTTTGGGTCAGTCACAGTGGTCAGGTATTCTGCCACTGTGTACTCTCTGTTTAGAGCCAAATAGCATTCTAGTTTGCTCAGTTTTTTTATTAGTTCTTTCCAATGTGTCAAGTAATTATCTTTTTGTTTTCTCATGATTTGTTTGGGTCTAATTGTGTTGTTGTCTTTCTCTCTCTCTCTCTCTCTCTCTCTCTCTCTCTCGAATATCTCCTCTCTCTCCACCTCTCCTCTCTCTAACTTACAGATCTGAATAACCAGCGTTGTCTTGACAGCTGCTTCCTATTTTAGTCATCTTCAGGTAGGCGTGTGGTTGAACTGCAGAGGATCTCTGAGCTGTGGACTCTTCAGCTAATTAGTTACTGTAATTGTCTTTGTACTGGAAATTTCTCAAATTAGTGGTATGGTGCAGAATGGAGCATGTTCATTACAGCTGTCATGAGAATGAAAGGAGAATGGAACGGAGAGACAGAAAGAGATAGGGGTTGCTACAGTCCAGATCCCTACACAACATAACATGTCTTGTACTGAACTGTGGCGCGTAACCCCCATAATGGTGAGGAGGTTGGAACAGAGAGAGACAAAACAGATAGAAAGAGAGAGAGAGGGAGAGAGGGAGATAATATAAAGAGAGCGAGGGAGATAATATAAAGAGATAGAGGGAGATAATATAAAGAGGTAGAGGGAGATACTATAAAGAGAGAGAGGGAGATAATATAAAGAGAGAGAGGGAGATAATATAAAGAGAGAGAGGGAGATAATATAAAGAGAGAGAGGGAGATAATATAAAGAGAGAGAGGGAGATAATATAAAGAGGTAGAGGGAGATAATATAAAGAGAGAGAGGGAGATAATATAAAGAGGTAGAGGGAGATAATATAAAGAGAGAGAGGGAGATAATATAAAGAGGTAGAGGGAGATACTATAAAGAGAGAGAGGGAGATACTATAAAGAGAGAGAGGGAGATAATATAAAGAGAGAGAGGGAGATAATATAAAGAGTGAGAGGGAGATAATATAAAGAGAGAGAGGGAGATAATATAAAGAGAGAGAGGGAGATAATATAAAGAGGTAGAGGGAGATAATATAAAGAGGTAGAGGGAGATAATATAAAGAGAGAGAGGGAGATAATATAAAGAGGTAGAGGGAGATACTATAAAGAGAGAGAGGGAGATAATATAAAGAGAGAGAGGGAGATAACATAAAGAGAGAGAGGGAGATAATATAAAGAGGTAGAGGGAGATAATATAAAGAGAGGGAGGGAGATAATATAAAGAGGTAGAGGGAGATAATATAAAGAGAGAGAGGGAGATAATATAAAGAGAGAGAGGGAGATAATATAAAGAGAGAGAGGGAGATAATATAAAGAGAGAGAGGGAGATAATATAAAGAGGTAGAGGGAGATAATATAAAGAGAGAGAGGGAGATAATATAAAGAGGTAGAGGGAGATACTATAAAGAGAGAGAGAGGGAGATAATATAAAGAGGTAGAGGGAGATAATATAAAGAGAGAGAGGGAGATAATATAAAGAGGTAGAGGGAGATACTATAAAGAGAGAGAGGGAGATAATATAAAGAGAGAGAGGGAGATAATATAAAGAGTGAGAGGGAGATAATATAAAGAGAGAGAGGGAGATAATATAAAGAGAGAGAGGGAGATAATATAAAGAGAGAGAGGGAGATAATATAAAGAGAGAGAAGGAGATAATATAAAGAGAGAGAGGGAGATAATATAGAGAGAGAGAGGGAGATAATATAAAGAGAGAGAAGGTAGGGATGGGCATTTTAAATTATTTCACTATTCAAATAATATCATGAAATACTATTCCGGATAGTCGAAATACATTTTTTAAAGAAACTTCTTATGGGGATTTTCTCTTGCCACTCAGGAGACACACTGCTCATTGTTTTAGATGGGAGAGGAGCAGGGGCCGGGTCATGGCTAGAAGGGATCCAGTTTTGTCAAATTAACATCAAAAGTTGATTTTTATTTTATTTTTGCTAACCCCTTTCCTAACCTTAACCTAATTCTCCTAACCTGCTATGTTAATTCTCCTAACCTGCTGTGTAAGTTTTCCTAACCTGCTGCGAAAAGTCAAATCTGACGTTAATTTGACAAAGGCTGGATACATTCTAGCCATTAGTTTGACAAAAGCTGGATCCCTTCTAGCCATGACCCAGGGGCCAGTGTGTCTGACATGGAGAGAGGGAGGGAGGGAGGGAGGGAGGGAGGGAGGGAGGGAGAGAGGGAGGGAGGGAGGGAGGGAGGGAGGGAGGGAGGGAGGGAGGGAGGGAGGGAGGGAGGGAGGGAGCCAGAGGGAGGGAGGGAGGGAGGGAGGGAGGGAGCCAGAGGGAGGGAGGGAGGGAGGGAGGAGAGAGGGAGGGAGGGAGGGAGGGAGGGAGGGAGGGAGGGAGGGAGCCAGAGGGGAGGGAGCCAGAGGGAGGGAGGGAGGGAGGAGAGAGGGAGGGAGGGAGGGAGGGAGGGAGGGAGGGAGGGAGGGAGGGAGGGAGGGAGGAGGGAGGGAGGGAGGGAGCCAGAGGGAGGGAGGGAGGGAGGAGCCGGAGGGAGGGAGGGAGGGAGGGAGGGAGGGAGGGAGCCAGAGGGAGGGAGGGAGGGAGGGAGGGAGGGAGCCAGAGGGAGGGAGGGAGGGAGGGAGGGAGGGAGGAGGGAGGGAGGGAGAAAGCCAGAGGGAGGGAGGGAGGGAGGGAGGGAGGGAGCCAGAGGGAGGGAGGGAGGGAGCCAGGAGGGAGGGAGGGAGGGAGGGAGGAGGGAGGGAGGAGGGAGGGAGGAGGGAGGGAGGGAGGGAGGGAGAGAGAGAGAGAGGGAGGGAGGGAGGGAGGGAGGGAGCCAGAGGGAGGGAGGGAGGGAGGGAGGGAGAGAGGGAGAGAGGGAGGGAGGGAGGGAGGGAGGGAGGGAGGGAGAGAGGGAGGGAGGGAGGGAGGGAGGGAGGGACTGCATCAAATCGATGTAAAGAAGCTAGCTAGCTACAGTAGCCAGCTAAGTTATCCAGTTAGCCACCTAGCAAGGCTAATTTCTCTGTAGACAAATGAACAACAGCCTTTCAGCATGCTTATAGAGAAGGGCACTCAACATGTACTGCACTGACACAATTTACTGATGATTGGTTGAAATAAATTGATAAGAAGAAGATTGTGGGAGCTGTACTGTTAGATTTCAGTGCAGCCTTTGATATTATTGACCATAACCTGTTGTTGAAAAAACATACAGTACCAGATTGGACACACCAACTCATTCCAGTGTTTTTCTTTATTTTTACTATTTCCTACATTGTAGAATAATAGTGAAGACATCAAAACTATGAAATAACACATATGGAATCATGTAGTAACCTAAAAACTGTTTAACAAATCAAAATATATTTTATATTTGAGATTCTTCAAATTGCCACCCTTTGCCTTGATGACAGCTTTGCACACTCTTGGCATTCTCTCAACCAGCTTCATGAGAGTCACCTGGAATGCATTTCAATTAACTCTTGGCAAACTTTTGACTTGTACTGTACATCTACATACTGCCTCGATTACCTCGACTAACCTCGACCATTGACTCTGTACCGATACCCCCTGTATATAGCCTCACTAGTGTTATTTTACTGCTGCTCTTTAATTATTTGTTTCTTACATTTTTTTACATAATTTTTTTACCTAACACTTATTTGTCTTAAAACTGCATTGTTGGTTAAGGGCTTGTAAGTAAGCACTTCACTGTAAGGTCTACACCTGTTGTATTCGGCTCATGTGACAAATACAATTTGATTTGATTTGAGTGTCTGTGTGAAGTGCTGATGTGGTTAAATCCTATTGAGATTACACGTGGCATCTCTAAATGTGTAGTTTATAGCCTACAGTGCCTTGCTAAATTATTCATCCCTTGGCGTTTTTCCTATTTTGTTGCATTACAACCTGTAATTTAAATGTCACACATTACATTACAATGGAACGATTAGTGTAATGTAGTGTTAGTGTTAATTAGTGTTAATGTTGTCTTTGATTAGTGTAATGTTAGCTAGCTACATAGTTGTCTTTGATTAGTGTAAAGTTAGCTAGCTACATAGTTGTCTTTGATTAGTGTAAAGTTAGCTAGCTACATAGTTGTCTTTGATTAGTGTAATGTTAGCTAGCTACATAGTTGTCTTTGATTAGTGTAAAGTTAGCTAGCTACATAGTTGTCTTTGATTAGTGTAATGTTAGCTAGCTACATAGTTGTCGTTGATTAGTGTAAAGTTAGCTAGCTACATAGTTGTCTTTGATCAGTGTAAAGTTAGCTAGCTACATAGTTGTCTTTGATTAGTGTAATGTTAGCTAGCTACATAGTTGTCTTTGATTAGTGTAAAGTTAGCTAGCTACATAGTTGTCTTTGATTAGTGCCTACTTCTCTTAAGTGTGTCCACATTTTTGACTGGTAGTGTATATATATATATTTTTTTTTTACCCCCTTTTTCTCCCCAATTTCGTGATTACGATCTTGTCTCATCGCTGCAACTCCCCAACGGGCTCGGGAGGCGAAGGTCGAGTCATGCATCCTCCGAAACATGACCCGCCAAACCGCGCTACTTAACACCCGCCCGCTTAACCCGGAAGCCAGCCGCACAAATGTGTCGGAGGTAACATTGTTCACCTGACAACCGAGGTCAGGCTGCAGGTGCCCGACCTGCCACAAGGAGTCGCTAGAGCGCGATGAGCAATGTAAAGCCCCCACGGCCAAACCCTACCCTACCCCGGACGACGCTGGGCCAATTGTGCTCCGACCTATGGGACTCCTGATCACGGCCGGTTGTGATACAGCCCGGGATCGAACCCAATGCAGTGCCTTAGACCGCTGCGCCACTCGGGAGGCCCCTGTTTTTCAATTTTTATAAATTTGCTAAAATTTCTAACAAAAAAACTGTTTTCACTTTGCCATTATGGGGTATTGTTTAGCCAGATTCAAATAACTGATTGGAGTATGTTTATCCAGATCCTATGTGTTCTATAACTGATCCTAATTGGGATACCTCCCCCTCTCACGCTCTTTCTCTTCCTCCCCCTCTTTCTCTTCCTCCCTCTCTCCCTCTCTCCCTCTCCCCCCTCTCGCTTCACATCAAAGGGCAAATGTGTAGATGGGTGTAACCTTTTAAAGCTGGAGTATGTCAGTCAACCATACAAATAACTCATTAACCTTATCCCCTTAATGAACCCCTCCTATTTTATCCCCTTCCCTCGTTCAACGCTCTTTCTTTCTCCCCTCCCCCTTCAGCAGCATTATAGGTAGTTAATTGGTGGTTGCCCAAAATGGCGAGTCCCTTTACAACGCCCCCTTCCCCCGTACTCCTATGGGAATCTGACACTTAGCGTATGTGATGTGTGTGGGGTGTGTTCCGGAAATACTTCTCAAAGATATCTCTCAGACACCGGAGCTTGTGAATTCAGTATAGACTTTATTACAAAGTAACAAGCCGAGCTGGTCCGTGGAGCAACTGCCCATCCTGACTCGGAGCTCTCCTTTTATACAGTTTCGTTCTTACATAACCTACATAGTCACTCCCCTTTATGTAAATGATTGACATCTTTTAGTTCCACGCCACTATTGTTTCCAAAGTTCCAAGTGGTTTCTCTCTAGGCGGGGTTTCCCCTCCCCTTGGACTCTTAACACGGTTATATTGGTGGCGTGATACTAGCAGTATCATAAAAAATAATATGAGTACATTCTTAAAGATGATTAGATTATAGGGTGTGCTGACTGTCATTAATATCCAGGCATGCATCTGGATTACAAACTGTCAATCATGCTTTATTCAGTTTTTCTCTTATTCAAAAAAGGTAACAGGTTTCCCTTAAGCCTATAATGATGCTGTTATTCCATCTCAACATTTCATTATATACGTACTGGGAAATTACCCATATATTCCCCCCTTTGGGACTTACTAAGTCCCAAATGAATATTTTTTCTACTGTAAAAAGCCCTCATAACATTCTAAATATGATACCCAAGATATGTGGCCCTCCCTCGCGGTCACCTCTCTAACAACTATTTCAGTTTAGTCTAAAACCTGTTAGAAGATTAAGGGCATGGTCCGTAGACTCTCGTTACCGGAAAAACCCTATGTTACGTATATATTTAGACTTAACAAATACTCAGAAGGTCTATAGTAATTTATAACTTTCTTAGTTACAAGTTATAACAATATCAAAAGTCAACATAAGATGAATGTAAGCATATGCATATACTTATTCCTAGCCTTGCTATTTATGATTTCACTTTATAGGAGTATATTCCGATCAACGTATCTGCTTCATCATCTGACCCATCACGATGAGGTCGAGGAGCCCAGTCAGGTACCGGGTAAATGTCCGGGAAGTTTCCTTCTGGGTTGACCCCCAGTCGTTGCTGTTGACTTTTGTAGCCGTGACAGGCCCATCCACCCCCAGGGACAACATCATACAGACATTCAGGATTCCCAAATGGGCAGTCCAGTGGTCCTCCTTTAATGTTGCACGGTTTTCCATATTTGTTAACATACTGTCCTGGGGCTCCCATAGCTGGATATACCTCCACAGTAGGTTCGTTCACAATTGTCTGTACAGTCGTCTGATTGACTTTGGTTTTAATCAGGAGTGATTTCAGCAAAGGCTATACACATCAAAAGACCACTCCCATTACCACAAGTGCTACGCCTGTCATGATTGCCATTTTTGTAAACATTGCTCCCCATTTTCCCAGAGTTAAGTCCAGCCAATCCCAGGTGTGAGCGTCATGCCCAGCATTGTCCTTAACTTCTTTCCGTAGTCCTTTGAGCTTAGTCATTGCTTCAGTGAATGAACCATCCGGGGCAGTATTATTGGGAATGAAGGTACAACATTCATCCGCAAACATAACACAGACTCCACCTTTTTCTGCTAAGAGCCAGTTTAGAACCTGCCTATTATGCCAGGTCATCCTACTTGTTGCCTGTACTTGCTCTCCCAGGGCTGTTAACGCAGAGTCTGTGTAGTTAATAAACCGCTGTTGATTATAGTAAATATAATTGATCCATTCTAGGTTTTTGTTGGGTGATATCCAGACGAATATTGATTCAAATCCTGATTTAATTTAGCCTCTTGCTTTATATTCCTTCGGAATCCCTCTAGGCTGACCTATTGAGTCTAAATATACATTGGGGTCAGTCTGATACTCTCTTTTTATTATTTTATAGTTATTCTCTGCATCCTGGTCTGTTGTTTTTACTGACTCCAAGTCTGATATAACTATTTATAAGCATGTATCTGCTGGCCTTCGATGTTTGTGCTGAGGCTCGTACTTGCTTCTTCTTCTTCTTGGACCCCACCTGGTACCTCAATATCCTCAGCTTCCTCATGGCTCGCCGGTGGTACGCCGATTCCCTTTGGGACCCTGGTGCAGTGGTTCAGATGGTACCACGTCGTACTTCCTTCCACCTGTATCGCCGTGGTTGTTGCTCGGATCACCGTGTATGGTCCTTCTCTCCTGGGCTCGTTCCACTTTTCTGCGGAACACTCAGATGTAGACTTGGTCCCCTGGTATCACCGGGCCTGGCTCCTCTGGTCTGGGTTCTGGTTCTTGCCTTTTTTTCCTGGAGATAAATAACTTTATGTATAGCGGGTATGCTTTAAGTTCCATTTTTAATTGTTCCAATGAGGGACCTTTATATGGTCCTCTTAGAACAGGCACTGGCATGTGTCGACACGTAAGCATTTCATGCGGGGTTAGGTGCGTATTTCTGTTAGTTTACATGCAATAGCTCATTAAAGCAAGTGGTAGTGCCTCCACCCAGTTAAGCTTTGCACTAGTACAGTTTTTATTCAATTTACCCTTGAGGGTTCCATTTATTCTCTCAACCATCCCTTGTGACTGTGGGTGATACACACATCCCAGTCTTTGCTTAATCCTTAACTGCTGTAGCACTTGCTTCACCGTTTTCTGAATAAATGCTGATCCATTGTCTGAACTGATTTCTGTCGGTATTCCAAACCTGGGTATTACTTCTCTGGTTAGAAATTTGATTACTGTCCCTGATCCTAGATCTGCTGATGGTACCACCTCTACCCATCTGCTAAATCTAACTATTATCACAAGCATGTATCTTTTGCCATTTACCTTTTTTATCATATCCACATAGTTCTAGGTGTCGAAATGGTCCTTCTGGGACTGGTATGTGACCTATAGGCGTGGTTATGCCTTTACACAGATTATGTTGCGTGCAAACTTCACATTTTGCCAATCCATCATCTACCATTGCTTGCAAATATGGCGACCAGTATCCTTGTTTTTTCATTTTCCTTACCACTTCCCCCGTTGCGCATTGGTCAAAACCATGCACATCTGTTATCAGCAGATTAAGCAACATGGTGGGCGCTACTATGTTCCTGTCACGATCGTCAGGGAGAGACCAAGGCGCAGCGTGATGAACGAACATACTTTAATTAGTTAAAGTGTAAACACAATACAAAACAAGAAACGACTCGTGACGTCCACGGTATCAATGACCGAACACGGAACAAAAACCCACAAACACAAAGGGAAAACAGACAGTTTAAATATGGCTCCCAATCAGAGACAACCAGCCAACAGCTGACACTCGTTGCCTCTGATTGGGAGTCACTCAGGCAAACATAGAAATCAACAAACTAGAACCCCCAACATAGAAATAAACACATAGAATAAACACACCCTGGCTCAACAAATAGAGTCCCAGAGCCAGGGTGTGACAGTACCCTCTAAAGCGCGCGGACTGCGACCGCGCCTCAACTAAACAAAACAGGGGGGGGGCGGGGGGGGCATACCTCCTCGGCGGCGGTTCTGGCTCCGGCCTTGACCACCACCCTCCAATACACCCCCCATAGCGCCCCTGGTCCAGTCTGGCCCGCCGGCTGGAGCCGAACTGGACTTAGCAGGAGCGGTTAGCTTCAGCTCCATCGTGGAGCAGTTGACCGGTACCTTACCAGGCACCGGTGACCCAGGCACGGGTTGTGCTGGACTGACGACGCGCACCCCCTGGCTTGGTGCGTGGAGGAGGAACGGGCCTTACCAGGCTGGACGACGCGCACCCCTGGCTTGGTGCGTGGAGGAGGGACGGGCCTTACCAGGCTGACGACTCGCACCCCTGGCTTGGTGCGTGGAGGAGGGACGGGCCTTACCAGGCTGACGACTCGCACCCCTGGCTTGGTGCGAGTGGCAGGAACAGGCCGGGCCGGCGACGCGCACCGTAGACTTGGTGCGAGTGGCAGGAACAGGCCGGGCCGGGCTGGCGACGCGCACCGTATACTTGGTGCGAGTGGCAGGAACAGGCCGGGCCGGGCTGGCGACGCGCACCGTATACTTGGTGCGAGTGGCAGGAACAGGCCGGGCCGGGCTGGCGACGCGCACCGTATAGTTGGTGTCGAAATGGTCCTTCTGGGTATGTGACCTATAGGCGTGGTTATGCCTTTACACAGATTATGTTGCGCGCAAACTTCACATTTTGCCAATCCATCATCTACCATTGCTTGCAAATATGGCGACCAGTATCCTTGTTTTTTCATTTTCCTTACCACTTCCCCCGTTGCGCATTGGTCAAAACCATGCACATCTGTTATCAGCAGATTAAGCAACATGGTGGGCGCTACTATGTTCCCTTCATGAGACCACCATAGTCCTGTCATCTTTTGTGTCCCCTCTTTGGTGCCACATTGTTTGTTCATAAGTTCCTGCTCTTCTTTCTTGAATCTTAATTATATCATCTGGTTGTGGAAAGATTCAATAATGACCGTTAATACCGGGATGGTGCATTTAGATGCTTTTTTGGCAGCTTCATCAGCCGCATTATTGCCTTTAATAACAAACCCATTTCCTTTCTTGTGCGCCTGACATTTTACTATTGCCAGTTTTGTGGGGTACATTAATGCCGTCATTAGTTCTACGATCTGTTCGTGGTGTTGTATGGGTGAACCACCACTTCCTAAATCCTTGTTGTTTCCAGACTGCCCCAAATAGGTGGCATACCCCATGTGCATATGCCGAATCAGTATAAATGTTAACTGTCTTCTTTTTTCCTAGAGTGCAGGCCGTGGTAAGTGCTTTTAGTTCGGCTAACTGGGCAGAGCATGGCTGTGGACAGTATTCTGCTATCACTTCTTTGAACTCTTTTTCTTGTTTCCCCCATGTTAAGCAACAGGATTAACTCTAGGTCTGGTCTAAGTCTGGTAAACGTCAAGGAGTTTGCTATTTTATTTATTTATTTTATTTTTTGTCATTTAGCAGACGCTCTTATCCAGAGCGACTTACAGTTAGTTTTTTGTATTTTTCATACTGGCCCCCCGTGGGAATTGAACCAACAACCCTGGCGTTGCAAACGCCATGCCCTACCAACTGAGCTACATCCCTGCCGGCCATTCCCTCTCCTACCCTGGACGACGCAGGGCCAATTATGCGCCGCCCATGAGTCTCCCGGTCGCGGCTGGCTGCGACAGAGCCTGGATTCTAACCAGGATCTCTAGTGGCACAGTAAGCACTGCGATGCAGTGCCTTAGACCACTGCGCCACTCAGGAGTACTCAAGACCTGCCCTAAGGTTTGAGCTGTCTCAACCACATACTCCTCTATCCAGTCTGAGCTAAATCCAGTCATTCCTAAAAATGTCATCATCTGGGCCACTGTTTAAGGAAGTGGCGCTTTGCTAATCCCTTCTAGTTGTTGTGGTGCTATTGCCTTTGTTCCATGTGCCATTGTTCGTCCTAGGTATTCAATTTGGGATTGGCAGTATTGGAGTTTTGTTTTTGACACCTTGTGTCCTCGTTCTGCCAGTCGTTTTAAGACCTTCATAGAATCAGCATGGCATTGTTCCAAGGAGGAGGCACAAATCAACAGATCATCTACATACTGAATCAATGTTCCTTCAAGTATTAAGTCTTCCAGGTCTGCTCTTAGCACCTGATTAAACACATGAGGCAAGTGCTTAAATCCTTTGTCATGCGGTGTATGTGTACTGTTTTCCTTTGTACGTAAATGCAAACAAATGTCTGCAAACGCTCCACATACAGTACCATTCAAAAGTTTGGGGTCACTTAGAAATGTCCTTGTTTTCGAAAGAAAAGCAATTTTTTGTCCATTAAAATAACATCAAATTGATCAGAAATACAGTGTAGACATTGTTAATGTTATAAATGGCTATTGTAGCTGGAAACTGCTGATTTTTTTATGGAATATCTACAGAGGCCCATTATCAGCAACCATCAGTCCTGTGTTCCAATGGCACGTTGTGTTTGCTAATCCAAGTTTATCATTTTAAAATGCTAATTGATCATTAGGAAACCCTTTTGCAATGATGTTAGCACAGCTGAAAACTGTTGGCCCAGCGTCGTCCAGGGTAGGGGAGGGAATGGCCGGCAGGGATGTAGCTCAGTTGGTAGAGCATGGCGTTTGGAACGCCAGGGTTGTGGGTTTGTGATCAGCTCGTGTAGTTAGCCCCTGTCAGTTCTTCCAGCTGGAGTTGAGTCAACTTTCTCTGAATGTCTTTGTTCATCCTTCCTGTGTTTTTCTACTGTGTATATCACATGGTCACAGAATTCTTTGTGTGATTTTGAGGTTAGTCCCACCACATCCTCCAGCCTGCTTTTCACCGGCTGGGGCATGGCCTCTATCACTGAATTTCGGAACAAGTTTGTCATCAGTGGCTCCCCCTCTGGGTCTCGTTCTGTTTCCAGTCTCCATCATTTCAGCTGTCCGTGTAGATAGGCAGCTGGTCTCCCCCAGTGCTTCCCCTTTTAGTGACTTGGGATCAATTCTTGCCGGGTATTCCAGTCTCAGTGCTCGCCAGAATTCAGGGCGGTATGTGTCAAAGTCCACTCCCACCACCCTTGCCAGCAGTGCCTTTAGATCCCCCACAGCCAGCAGTTTGTTCCTCAAAGGTCCTTATCCATTTACCTGCCCCATCATGCAAATCTGGCAGGCGGGCAACCAATCCTTCCAGGTCCTGTGATCCCCACGGAACATAGGTACCTTTTATTAGGGTATTGTGCACCAGTTCCTGTGAACGGAAGTTCTCTTTGTTCTCTGTGGTGTGGTCCGGTGTGGGGTGTGGTGTGGTCTGGTGTGGGGTGTGGTGTGGTCCGGTGTGGGGTGTGTGTCTGGTGTGGTCAGGTCTGGTGTGTGGTCTGGTGTGGGGTCTGGTGGGTGTGGTGTGGTCTGGTCCGGTGTGGGGTTTGGTCTGGTGTGGGGTGTGTCTCAGTAACTCAGAGAGTCATTGATTGGAGCAGCTCAATAGCAGTGAGTCACCCCTCATTCCCACCTTACACACACACACACACACACACACACACACACACACACACACACACACACACACACACACGACACACACACACACACACACACACACACACACACACACACACACACACACACACACACACACACACACACACACACACACACACACACACACACACACACACACACACACACACACACACACACACACACACACCCGGAAGAGACAAGACAAATATTACAGCTGTGACTAGGGCTGTTGTGGTGACCATATTACCGCCACACCGGCGGGTACGAGTCATGAAGGCAGTCAAATTCCATATGAACGTTTAGTCACGGTAATTAGGCTTCTCCAAGCTCTGATGCTGCTGATGGTCATTAGTAGCCTACCAAACCTGCTAACTGCCTGGTACTCAGCACTCTATTGTCCCTCTAATCACTCTGACATCAATGCAAATGTAATCAAACACTTCACGAGAGCCCATGAGCTCATGTTGGCAACATTTCTATAGGCTATGCAAATGCATGAGAAAACAGAGTGAAGGCCTCTATTAAAAAGAGGAGGATCCCATCAGCTTTCTATAGGCTAGGCCTACTATATTTATTTCTCAACTTTCCTAATATTAAGCACATTGCTTATCTTTACAACAGGAGTATAGCCTACCTGGCTGGCATGAAAATGAACCACGGGAAAAGCATTTACATTTTTACATTTTAGTCATTTAGCAGATGCTCTTATCCAGAGCGACATACAGGAGCAATTAGGGTTAAGTGCCTTGCTCAAGGGCACATCGACAGATTTTTCACCTAGTCGGCTTGGGGATTAGAACCAGCGACCTTTCGGTTAATGGCACAACGCTCTTAACCACTAAGCTACCTGCCGCCCCCCCCCAAAAAAAAGCGTCCTCAATTCGCTATTTAAGTGCATAGATGACATATATTTTTTCCCGCTGCCCCTGTTTCCATACAGGTGCATGATAATGGTCCATTCTAAATCAAAACAAATGTCACAAATATATTATTTAGTATATGTAAAGACAAGATTAAATCAAGAATAGTCTGATGGGTGACAATATTAGCCTATCACTTTTTTGGGGGGACTTGTTCGAATCATAGTCTCACACCTCATGTAGCCTAGCCCATAGGCCTATAAATTTTAATAAGGTTTGTATCACAACTAAAGTGGCCAAATAACTTCTTCAAATGAAGCACATTAATCCGCTTTACAACGGGGTGTAGAGCCTAACTGGCATACATAAGCAGGGTATGAGTTTCTAGTTTGGGGAAGATCATTTTCACCACAAAAATGCACCTTTATAATAAAACCATTACACGCATAATCGCATTAGCGGTCACTGTTGATAATGGTGTTTTTTCTGCTAATGGAACATTCGCGCTTATAGCCTCATGCCATGTGCACATTGCTGCGCTTATAATGTGAAGAAATAGCCTAATAGTTTATCAACATTTTAAGCTAAACGTTCTGTCAGCCACATTGCGTAAAAAATGTTTTTTGATGCTAGTAGTTGCATTAATTTGGGATCTATAACATCCCACAACTGTCCCAGACTATGTTTGGAATATTTATTTCTCCCACAGAATAGAATAGGTCAACTTTTGTACAATGGGGGATAGTAGATTGACATAGGCTAGTGCTGTTGCTGTTCGTTAGGCCTACTCATCTAGTTGGCTGACGATGTGGACAGTTCTTCCAATATCTGCAATATGCGCCTCGGACGCACGCAGTCGCGTCCCCGATATGTCTGTCTTCAGTTGTATGCCTGTGAGAAAGACCTGATCACATGATGGAGAGCCATGTGAGTGAGAGGTGCTTCTGAGCATGAAGCACTCAGGGAGAAGAGCACAACTGTCGTATAAATATTTGACTCAAAAGTAGTCAACTCAAAAATATCTCTCAAGAGACTGGAGCTTGTGAATCCAAAAATTAGACTTTTTTATTTGCATAACAAAGCCGAGCTTGCTCCTTGGAGCACCTGCTTGCCCTGAACCGGAGCTCTCCTTTTATACAGACACAAATGCATAGTCAACATACATAGTTACTCCTCTCTATGTGAATGAATAACATATTTTCAGTATCACATGTTGGCTACTCACGGGGGGCTACTTGCGCTTCTCTAAATGGGGCCTCTGTATCTTATTAGAGGCGTGACTCAAAAAATTATGCACATACGTACATTAAAGAACAATCACACTCTGTATTGACTATATTCACTATCCAGACATATATCTGAAGTACAAAGTATTAATCATGTTCATTCTGTTTTACCTTTATCATTTCATAACACATTATAAAACATATAAATTAATACTTAAACATGGTTTAAACATGTCATCCGTAACCCATTCTCAACCACATACATTTAAGCATTTATCATTTACCATCCTCCCTGACCCTTGAGATTATGTGCATGTGGCCATGTGTCAGGTCATAAGGTCATAAGCACAAACAAATGATAACACTAGTTCCATTGTTACTCCAATCTCCACACAGCCACCACGAGGAGTTGTATCTCCATCACATGTCATTGACATACCCAGACCAGCTGCAGGGAGTTATGAAAAACACAGAAATGTCTCTGCTCTGTCTCAACCCTTCAACTGGTTCACAATCCATAAACATTTAAGGTATATAGGTGTTTCATTCTACCATACAACGCACCACTCAGGGAGAAGGGCACAACGCAGCACTCAGGGAGAAGGACACAACACAGCACTCAGGGAGAAGGACACAACGCACCACTCAGGGAGAAGGGCACAACGCAGCACTCAGGGAGAAGGACACAACGCACCACTCAGGGAGAAGGACACAACGCAGCACTCAGGGAGAAGGGCACAACGCAGCACTCAGGGAGAAGGGCACAACGCAGCACTCAGGGAGAAGGACACAACGCAGCACTCAGGGAGAAGGACACAACGCAGCACTCAGGGAGAAGGACACAACGCAGCACTCAGGGAGAAGGGCACAACGCAGCACTCAGGGAGAAGGACACAACGCAGCACTCAGGGACAAGGACACAACGCAGCACTCAGGGAGAAGGGCACAACGCAGCACTCAGGGACAAGGACACAACGCAGCACTCAGGGAGAAGGACACAACGCAGCACTCAGGGAGAAGGGCACAACGCAGCACTCAGGGAGAAGGACACAACGCAGCACTCAGGGAGAAGGGAACAACGCAGCACTCAGGGAGAAGGACACAACGCAGCACTCAGGGACAAGGACACAACGCAGCACTCAGGGAGAAGGGCACAACGCAGCACTCAGGGAGAAGGGCACAACGCAGCACTCAGGGAGAAGGACACAACGCAGCACTCAGGGAGAAGGACACAACGCAGCACTCAGGGAGAAGGGCACAATGTAGCACTCAGGGAGAAGGACACAACGCAGCACTCAGGGAGAAGGACACAACGCAGCACTCAGGGCACAACGCAGCACTCAGGGAGAAGGACACAACGCAGCACTCAGGGCACAACGCAGCACTCAGGGAGAAGGGCACAACGCAGCACTCAGGGAGAAGGACACAACGCAGCACTCAGGGAGAAGGGAACAACGCAGCACTCAGGGAGAAGGACACAACGCAGCACTCAGGGACAAGGACACAACGCAGCACTCAGGGAGAAGGGCACAACGCAGCACTCAGGGAGAAGGGCACAACGCAGCACTCAGGGAGAAGGACACAACGCAGCACTCAGGGAGAAGGACACAACGCAGCACTCAGGGAGAAGGGCACAACGCAGCACTCAGGGAGAAGGACACAACGCAGCACTCAGGGAGAAGGACACAACGCAGCACTCAGGGCACAACGCAGCACTCAGGGAGAAGGGCACAACGCAGCACTCAGGGAGAAGGACACAATGCAGCACTCAGGGAGAAGGACACAACGCACCACTCAGGGAGAAGGACAACACACAACGCAGCACTCAGGGAGAAGGGCAACACACAACGCAGCACTCAGGGAGAAGGACACAACGCAGCACTCAGGGAGAAGGACAACACACAACGCAGCACTCAGGGAGAAGGGCAACACACAACGCAGCACTCAGGGAGAAGGACACAACGCAGCACTCAGGGAGAAGGACAACACACAACGCAGCACTCAGGGAGAAGGGCACAACGCAGCACTCAGGGAGAAGGGCACAACGCAGCACTCAGGGAGAAGGACACAACGCAGCACTCAGGCAATCACCGCAGACAATCATCGGCTGACTAAATTTCGTGACCGCCAC
Source organism: Coregonus clupeaformis (assembly GCF_020615455.1). Taxonomy (NCBI): domain Eukaryota; kingdom Metazoa; phylum Chordata; class Actinopteri; order Salmoniformes; family Salmonidae; genus Coregonus; species Coregonus clupeaformis. Next base: position 43,852 of record NW_025533714.1, read on the forward strand.
AGCCCTAGCTGTGACTGTCTAATCCTGTCACTCTCCCGCTCTCCCTTTGACCAAATATTAGTTTACTGCAGTCCTTCTCAAATAGTGGGGCGCGCCCCCCTGGGGGGGCTCGGAGCGATGCCAGGGGGGGCGCGTGTGACCCCGGGGAACATGCTTTTTTTTGCAGCAGGGAGTAGGGTCTTTTTGCACCGAACAAGAGCACACAGCACAGAGCAGGAGATATGAAGTGCAGATAACAAACCCTTAAGAGACACCATGGAAAAATATTTAACAGGGATGAAAAGAAAGGTGGAGAGAGACGGAGATAATGAGACAAACGTAAGTCTCCCGAAAGCTAAGACGAGGAAATATGACGAAGCGTATGTAGCGCTTGGCTTCACTGTGACTACGGTGGGAGACGAGGAAAGACCGGTATGTTTACTGTGTCTAAAAATGTTGGCAGCGGACAGCATGAAGCCAAATAAATTAAGGCGTCACTTAAAGACATTACACCCCAATCACCAGACCACTAAAAACAAGAGTCTTCTCTGCTATCTGTGAGGAGATGGGAGCTGAACATCAAGCTGTGCTGTTTCACAGTGAAGCAAGGTGGCTGTCACGAGGAAAAGTATTGTCCCGAGTTTTTGAGCTCAGAGAGCAGATAAGAATGTTTTCGAGCAGGAGCACAAGTATGACCTCGCAGAAAAATTTAGTGATGAGAACTTCCTGGCAAAACTGGCCTACCTGAGTGACATATTTGGAAAGCTAAATTAACTAAATCTACAGCTTCAAGGGAAAGATAAACACCTCCCTCAGGTCACAGACAAGATCAGCTCTTTCACTCGAACGCTTGCAATGTGGGGCAGGCGACTTGATGAAGGAAATACTGATTCATTCGAGAACCTGCATGAATTTGTTGACACTACTGACTATGATGCCACCTCAGTGATTCCATATATTAAAGGAGCATATTTCATCACTGATGGGATTCTTTAAAAAGTACTTCCCTGAAAACAGTTCCCAATATGACTGGGTGAGAGATCCTTTCAATGCACCAGCTCCAACTGGTTTCAGCTCTGCAGAGGAGGACCAGTTCATTGATATGACGTCTGACTCCACATTGAGACTGTGGTTCACATCACAGACACTGAGTGAATTCTGGCTGAGTGTAGAGAGGCAGTATCCACTCTTAGGGCAGAGGGCCATGGGCATTCTTCTTCCTTTTGCAACATCTTATCTTTGTGAGACTGGCTTCTCTGCTGTTGCTGCACTGAAGACCAAGTACAGGTCCCAGCTAAACATTGAGCAGGAGCTGAGAGTTGCAGTATCATGCTTCAAACCCCACTTCGAAAAGCTGTGCACTGCAAAACGTGCTCATTGTAGCCATTAATCCTGACTTCCTCATTTAGATTTTTTTTTTTTAAATCAGCACATTGTTTTATTCATTTTTGTTTTATAGGTCAAAGTGTTTCATATATTGTGCTCCTGAGTTCATGTTGCTGATCAATTTGAATTTATTATTATTTATTGATTATATATTTTATTTTTCAGTATCAAATGGTCAAAAAATGTTTACAGTTTAAATAAGGTTTGAATTTTTTTTTTTTTTCCCCAGGCAAATTGATGCACTTTAAGTATTTTCTGTTACAGACTAAAAAACAATGTTAATAAAGTTATTCTTTGTTGTAAGTTGATCTATATTTCTTTCTTTTTTAAAATGTTAATAAGGATACAATGTTATGCAGAGGTGTACTTATAACAATTTTATAGACAAATGATACTATTTACAGTCGCACCGGAGAGTTGGGGGGCGCGAAATGTTTACTTCTTCCTAGGGGGGGCGTAACAGAAAATAATTGAGAAGCACTGGTTTACTGACTGACTGACTGACTAGTTGACTGACAGACCATCTCATAAATTCTGAGTTTTCTGTGGATTCAAAAACTAATAACATCAATTAATTTAAAAGGGAAAACAAATATCAAAGGCTGAGAGAGAGAGAGGCTGTATTGAGAGAGAGAGAGAGATGAATGGTGTGTGAATATTCCAGATGGATCTGGGTGGGCTGAAAGTCAGAGAGGGGCTAGTATTCTCTTCTTTCTCCCCCTCTCTCTCCTTCACTCTCTTTGTTTCTCCCCTTCAGTCCTTCTCTCTCTCTCTCGCTCCCTCTCTCTCCCTACTTCTCTCCCTCTCTCTGTTTTCGTCCTTTCGTTTTGAAGCCAAGTGAAAGAGTCGTCTTCTGAAGCGACGGGAAAATAATTAGTTTGTCTGTGAACAAAGCATCCTCTGTAGTGAGAGACATAGAGAGAGAAAGAGAGGCAGAGGAAGAGAGAGGCAGAGAAAGAGAGAGAGAGAGAGCGAGCGAGAGAGCGAGCGAGAGAGAGAGAGAGAGAGAGAGAGATGGGGGAGAGGGGGAGAGAGAGAGAGAGAGAGAGATAAGGAGAGAGAGAGAGAGAGAGAGAGAGAGAGAGAGAGAAGAATACATAGTCATCCTATCTTTCAGACACTAGTAACACTGAATACATAGTCATCCTATCAGTATTGGAACAGTGACCCCTGTTTTGTTGTTTTGGCTCTGTACTCCAGCACTTTGGATTTGAAATGATACAATGATTATGATGTTAAAGTGCAGATTGTCAGCTTTAATAATGATGGCATTTTCATCCATATCAGTTGAACCGTTTAGAAATTACAGCACTTTTTGTACATAGTCCCCCCATTTTAGGGGACCAAAAGTATTGGGACAAATTCACTAATGTGTATTAAAGTAGTATAAAAGTTTAGATTTGGTCCAATATTTCTAGCATGCAATGACTACATCAAGCTTGTGACTCTACAAATGTGTTGGATGCATTTGCTGTTTGTTTTGGTTGTGTTTCAGATTATTTTGTGCCCAATAGAAATGAATGACAAGTAATGTATTGTGTCATTTTGGAGTCACTTTTAAGAATATAATATTTTTCTAAACACTTCTATATTAATGTGGATCCTACCATGATTACAGATAATCCTGAATGAATCGTGAATAATGATGAGTGAGAACTTACATATCATACCCCCCCAAAAATGCTAACCTCCCCTGTTATTGTAATGGTGAGAGGTTATCATGTCTTGGGAGTATGATATAAAATGCTAACCTCCCCTGTTATTGTAATGGTGAGAGGTTAACATGTCTTGGGGGTATGATATAAAATGCTAACCTCCCCTGTTATTGTAATGGTGAGAGGTTAGCATGTCTTGGGGGTATGATATAAAATGCTAACCTCCCCTGTAATTGTAATGGTGAGATGTTAGCATGTCTTGGGGGTATGATATAAAATGCTAACCTCCTGTGTTATTGTAATGGTGAGAGGTTAGCATGTCTTGGGGGTATGATATAAAATGCTAACCTCCCCTGTAATTGTAATGGTGAGATGTTAGCATGTCTTGGGGGTATGATATAAAATGCTAACCTCCTGTGTTATTGTAATGGTGAGAGGTTAGCATGTCTTGGGGATATAAAATGCTAACCTCCCCTGTTATTGTAATGGTGAGAGGTTAGCATGTCTTGGGGGTTTGATATAAAATGCTAACCTCCCCTGTTATTGTAATGATGAGAGGTTAGCATGTCTTGGGGGTATGATATAAAATGCTAACCTCCCCTGTTATTGTAATGGTGAGAAGTTAGCATGTCTTGGGGTATGATATAAAATGCTAACCTCCCCTGTTATTGTAATGGGGAGAGGTTAGCATGTCTTGGGGGTATGATATAAAATGCTAACCTCCCCTGTTATTGTAATGATGAGAGGTTAGCATGTCTTGGGGGTATGATATAAAATGCTAACCTCCCCTGTTATTGTAATAGTGAGAGGTTAGCATGTCTTGGGGTATGATATAAAATGCTAACCTCCCCTGTTATTGTAATGGTGAGAGGTTAGCATGTCTTGGGGGTATGATATAAAATGCTAACCTCCCCTGTTATTGTAATGGTGAGAGGTTAGCATGTCTTGGGGGTATGATATAAAATGCTAACCTCCCCTGTTATTGTAATGGTGAGAGGTTAGCATGTCTTGGGGTATGATATTTCTGCGTCTAACTTCCTCACTCATCATTATTCACGATACAGGCAGCAAGCAGGCAGCAAGCAGGCAGCAAGAGCTCCACTCTGCTCAGGACAAAAGACATGCTGGATGCTAGGGTTGGGCAGTGTCCAGATTTTCATACCTTCATACCCTTCCTGTACCTTACCGGGGTGTACGATATTACCACCAGTGCACACAAGAGCCGCTATTTCTTTAAGATATTTAGCGAGCAAACAGTAGTGAATTGAAAGTGTAACTTTACCACCTCTCTTGAGCTGCACAACAGCTGATCCTCACGTCACGAAGCTTCTGTTTGCTCCCTGTGCTCTTTGTAAACAACCACACCATGGTTGGCTCAGGCAGCAGCTTTGGGGAACGGCTGTTCTCTGTCCTCATATCAGTGTTCTGTCCTCATGTCAGTGTTCTGTCCTCATTTCAGTGTTCTGTCCTCATGTCAGTGTTCTGTCCTCATATCAGTGTTCTGTCCTCATGTCAGTGTTCTGTCCTCATTTCAGTGTTCTGTCCTCATTTCAGTGTTCTGTCCTCATGTCAGTGTTCTGTCCTCATGTCAGTGTTCTGTCCTCATGTCAGTGTTCTGTCCTCATGTCAGTGTTTCTGTCCTCATGTCAGTGTTTCTGTCCTCATGTCAGTGTTCTTCTGCTACTGTATTTATTTTGGATCCCCATTAGTTCCTGCCAAGGCAGCAGCTACTCTTCCTGGGGTTTATTATGGATCCCCATTAGTTCCTGCCAAGGCAGCAGCTACTCTTCCTGGGGTTTATTATGGATCCCCATTAGTTCCTGCCAAGGCAGCAGCTACTCTTCCTGGGGTTTATTATGGATCCCCATTAGTTCCTGCCAAATTAAGGCAGTTATGTACAATTTTAAAAATAACAGATTTCATAACACATTAAGTGTGTGCCCTCAGGCCCCTACTCTGCTACCACATAACTACAACAAAAAATCCATGTGTACGTGTGTGTATAGTGCGTATGTTATCATGTGTGTGTATGAATGTGTCTATGCCTATGTTTGTGTTGATTCACAGTCCCGCTGTTCCATAAGGTGTATTTTTATCCGTTTTTTAAAATCTGATTCTACTGCTTGCATCAGTTACCTGATGTGGAATAGAGTTCCATGTAGTCATGGCTCTATGTAGTACTGTGGGCCTCCCATAGTCTGTTCTGGACTTGGGGACTGTGAAGAGACCTCTGGTGGCATGTCTTGTGGGGTATGCATGGGTGTCCGATCTGTGCGCCAGTAGTTCAAACAGACAGCTTGGTTCATTCAACATGTCAATACCTCTCATAAATACAAGTAGTGATGAAGCCAATCTCTCCTCCACTTTGAGCCAGGAGAGATTGACATGCATATTATTAATGTTAGCTCTCTGTGTACATCCAAGGGCCAGCCGTGCTGCCCTGTTCTGAGCCAATTGTAATTTTCCTAAGTCCCTCTTTGTGGCACCTGACCACACGACTGGACAGGTGTGACAAAATTACAGCCTGTAGTTATTAAGAAGGCAATGTTCCTCTGGGTCTGTATAGTCAAGGTAGCACTTCGTGTGCCTCTCTCTCTCTCTCAAATTCAAATTCAGATTGCTTTATTGGCATGAAATACAATTAGTAGATATTGCCAAGCAGTATAGTGGTACAGCATTTCAGTAAATCCAGTACAATGCAATGAGGATAAAGAAATCCAGTTCATTCCAGTAGCAATAAAAATAAATCAGTACATATTACCATGGATACAGGTACAACACTACTGCTGTTGTATTGTGGAATCATGGATACAGGTACAACACTACTGCTGTTGTATTGTGGAATCATGAGTATTTCTCACAGTAGAGGAAACAGTGCATCTCTGTCTCTACCTCCCCTGTCGTTCAGTGACCATATAGACGCTCCTCTTTGGGTAGCCATGTATTTTTGTGTCTGCCTTTCTATACAGCCTGTATTTAGTCAGGATCTGTCTCTGTTTTGTATCTCTGACAGAGTTGAGATATTCTGACCATTTGTGTTCTCTTTTGAGGGCCAAATAGCAATTTAGTTTATTCTGTGTTTTTGTTTCATTTTCACAATTTGTCAAATAGGAGGTTTTAATTTCTGTAACAATTTGATTGATTTCCCAGTGTGTTTGGATAATAGGGTTGTTTAGTGTTTTTAACCGCTGACATAGGGGACTCTTTTCAGAGTTCAGCTCTTGGGTTTCCAGTGCTAAGGATGTTTTGGGGCTTCATTTTAAATGGTGCCGTTTTCTTTATATTTACAATTAAAGGGAATTGTCCGAGTTCCGCTCTGCATACATTCTTTTGTACTTTCTTTTGGATATTTAGGATAATTCTGCAGTATTCTGTATGTAGATGTTCTATTGTGTTTTCCTCCCAATTCTTATAATCGTAATGACAGGTTGGACCCCAGACCTCACTTCCATATAGTCCAATTGGTAAAATTACACTATTTAATATTTTGCACCAGATTTGGATAGTGTGGTATCTAAATAATGATGCTAATTATGCTTTGAGAACAAGGAGTCCGCTTACACTGTACTTTGATTATAAAGGTTTATTATTTCAAAAGATTTCAGCGTAAATTTACAGACATCTGCAGGCATCTGGAGAACAACGGACCCGATCTAATATGTTGTTCTGTCCTGCTTTGTCCCAACCAAGTATTTATAATCTTTAACATGATATGGGTGGTTTCCCATACAGACCAATCCCATGACTCCACACAACAGACTTCCTCTGTTTTAGGGTGCCCCTATAGAACTGCTCTCCAGATGCTTCCCTAAGCTGAATCAACATCCTCTAAGATACCATTTGCAAACGTTAGCAAAGTCATAAATTGCTTACACACCACATATTTCCCCCCTTCGAGACTAATTAAGTCTCGAAAACAAAAATAATAGGATTATGACAAATAACAATTTCTCTTATTGAGTATCTTTAACAATAAACCAAAAACACATTTTTCTATGGAGTGTAAATACATTTCTATGAAATATGAACAAATCTTTATGGAGTGTGAGAGCGAAAAACCTGTCTGGCAGCTTTCTTTCCAAATATCCATCAATCAATCAAGACAGTAAAATTCTCTCACAGCCCCTCTGCCCCAGGCAACCACCTAAGTACTCCAGATCAATTCATAAATCTTTATCAATGCATTTTAAACTATGATGCAATTTGAATACACATGAAAGCCTCAGCAAACAAAATACAATTAAAAATGTCCACATTCAGGCTGGTCGACCCATCAGACCCTCCTGTGGATTCTCTCTATCCCTGCCTCGACCCAATATCCCTAAGCATCCACGAAATAAACAAAAACATCTGAGATCCCCACATGTACCCAATAACAGCAAATATCATTCTTCAAAAATGAATACAGAAAGAATATGACACAAATTATGTATTACACATGCAAATACAGTGGGGGAAAAAAGTATTTAGTCAGCCACCAATTGTGCAAGTTCTCCCACTTAAAAAGATGAGAGAGGCCTGCAATTTTCATCATAGGTACACGTCAACTATGACAGACAAAATCCAGAAAATCACATTGTAGGATTTTTAATGAATTTATTTGCAAATTATGGTGGAAAATAAGTATTTTGTCACCTACAAACAAGCAAGATTTCTGGCTCTCACAGACCTGTAACTTCTTCTTTAAGAGGCTCCTCTGTCCTCCACTCGTTACCTGTATTAATGGCACCTGTTTTAACTTGTTATCAGTATAAAAGACACCTGTCCACAACCTCAAACAGTCACACTCCAAACTCCACTATGGCCAAGACCAAAGAGCTGTCAAAGGACACCAGAAACAAAATTGTAGACCTGCACCAGGCTGGGAAGACTGAATCTGCAATAGGTAAGCAGCTTGGTTTGAAGAAATCAACTGTGGGAGTAATTATTAGGAAATGGAAGACATACAAGACCACTGATAATCTCCCTCGATCTGGGGCTCCACGCAAGATCTCACCCCGTGGGGTCAAAATGATCACAAGAATTGTGAGCAAAAATCCCAGAACCACACGGGGGGACGTAGTGAATGACCTGCAGAGAGCTGGGACCAAAGTAACAAAGCCTACCATCAGTAACACACTACGCCGCCAGGGACTCAAATCCTGCAGTGCCAGATGTGTCCCCCTGCTTAAGCCAGTACATGTCCAGGCCCGTCTGAAGTTTGCTAGAGTGCATTTGGATGATCCAGAAGAGGATTGGGAAAATGTCATAGGTCAGATGAAACCAAAATATAACTTTTTTGGTAAAAACTCAACTTCGTCGTGTTTGGAGGACAAAGAATGCTGAGTTGCATCCAAAGAACACCATACCTACTGTGAAGCATGGGGGTGGAAACATCATGCTTTGGGGCTGTTTTTCTGCAAAGGGACCAGGACGACTGATCCGTGTAAAGGAAAGAATGAATGGGGCCATGTATCGTGAGATTTTGAGTGAAAACCTCCTTCCATCAGCAAGGGCATTGAAGATGAAACATGGCTGGATCTTTCAGCATGACAATGATCCCAAACACACCGCCCGGGCAACGAAGGAGTGGCTTCGTAAGAAGCATTTCAAGGTCCTGGAGTGGCCTAGCCAGTCTCCAGATCTCAACCCCATAGAAAATCTTTGGAGGGAGTTGAAAGTCTGTGTTGCCCAGCGACAGCCCCAAAACATCACTGCTCTAGAGGAGATCTGCATGGAGGAATGGGCCAAAATACCAGCAACAGTGTGTGAAAACCTTGTGAAGACTTACAGAAAACGTTTAACCTGTGTCATTGCCAACAAGGGGTATATAACAAAGTATTGAGAAACTTTTGTTATTGACCAAATACTTATTTTCCACCATAATTTGCAAATAAATTCATAAAAAATCCTACAATGTGATTTTCTGGATTTTTTTTCTCATTTTGTCTGTCATAGTTGACGTGTTCCTATGATGAAAATTACAGGCCTCTCTCATCTTTTTAAGTGGGAGAACTTGCACAATTGGTGGCTGACTAAATAAAATGTTTCCCCACTGTATGCCCCGGGACCACCCATATATCACTGGAATGTAGTCCACTACACTTCATCTCCTCAGCAGTGTCGACTTCCAATGCAACGTCGATGATGGAATCTGAACATTTCCACACCTTCCTTGTTCCACTTCCTCCAGTCCTTTCATATTGTCCCTTCATATTGTCCTTGTTTGAGTATTTCAATCTCTACATATTCCCCCATATGCTTCTGGAAGAAAAGAAAAGACCAAACAGTATCGTTTGCAAAACAACACATTCAAATTAAAACATCAATATCAACAAAAAATGATATATAAAATGATATATAAAATGAATCACATTCCATTTCCCCCCTTTGATTCATCACAAAATTCTAAAATCACACTAATATTTAAAAACATGTGAAAAATGATCGGATATTCAAAATGGATATCTATCCATCAATACTCCATCCAGTCCCACTTGTTCATCTTCATCTAGATCAGTAACAGTTAACAACGGCATCTGAGTGTTTTCTCCAGGCATCACAACTCCAACCCATCTCAATATCATAGCCTTCGCAAAAGTCAATAACAAAGTACAAAAGCAAAACATCACACACAGCGCTATCAGAGCTGCTACTAAAATTTGAACTATCACTGCTCCCACTGGGCCTAACTGATCTTGCAACCAAGCCTTCGCTGACCATCCAGCTCCTTCAGATCTACCAAACGCATCCCTTATATTCTTCAATGCATCTATAACACTAGTGATATTATCGGAACTATCGGGGATCAAAGTATAACAATCATCCCCTGTCAAGTTCATAGCCAAACATAAGCCACCTTGTTTTGCTAAAATATAGTCAAGAGCCATGTCATGTTTCAACAGCGTCAGTCTGTGACTTCTTTGAGTATTCGACAGAAGGTTAAACCCTCTTATCGTTTCATTTGCAAAACCCTGCAAAGTATAGGTAATATTATCAATGTGATCTGCCAAAAATGTTACACCATACCATGGAAAAAGTCCCAGTCCCCACTTCTCTCCTAGACGTATCCTCCAATGGTAGGCTTCCAGACTATGAAATTTCGCCATGTCTCTTTTCACCCTATTTCCAAACCTAGACTCTGATTTATCTGTGTCCGGTGCTTCCCCTCTTTTAATGGTAAAAACCTCATATGGAAGCTTCAACGTCGACATGTAACAACATCCTGTCCATCCATAGGGTAAGAATATATATGCTTTATCACCACAAACCCCCCAAATATCTCTAAAATTCCCAATAGTCACATTACAAGGCAATAGCTGATCTTTCACCATCAGAGTCCTGCTCTTCTTACTAACTGGAACATAAAAAGTTACATTATATTTCTCATTACTAACCTTATGTTCATGCTTACCCAAAGTCATCATATAATCATCACAATCTGATATTCCCATAAACATACCCTTTCCATCATATGTTTTATTTGAACAAAAACAGCTTTTAGCCCTCACTGGTTTCACCTCCAATGCTTCATGAATCGCTGTTAACTGATTTTCCTTCCCATCTAACAAATTCACATAGGTTAATTCATTTAACCAAGAACACTTAAACCTAGGCCTAAACAAATGCTTCGACAACGACATCATTGTATCTGTTAATGATTGTTGCTGATGGCTGTTTAGCCATGATAAAGCATAAGATTGACACGTAGTTGATAGAGGTTCAGCCACCGTCTCTAAGATTGAACCCCATGTGCCTGGTGCTGGAATTCTCAACAGACATGGACCCTCAAGATTCCTCACTGATCTTACAGAATGAGTTAACTGCTGGAACCAAAGATTCCTACCTGTCCATCCATCTTTAATTTGCAAAACAGAAGAATCAAATCCATATGCCTTCCATTTAGTTTCTCTCTTCCCTAACGAGCGGTATTGATCAGATATATCTTTCTTGTCTTCCATTAAAATCAAATAACTCATCCTGTACCTCCATGATAGTATTCTGCGCTATTTCAGATGAATCTACATCATTCTCTACTACCATCTGCTCTCTTATTTCAACACTATCCTGACTACCATTGACAGCACTCTCCATCCGTATCATAAACTCCTGAGTCACTCTTACTACATCCTTTAGTTTCAGAAAAGTTGTTGTTGGTGTCTGTCATATTCGTACCATTAATCTTTTTCAAAGTTACTATTAAAATAGTTGCTTTAGTTGATGTATTAACACTCTTAACTATTTCCAGTGGGAAAGATACAGATATCCTCTGTGTATTATTTACTGTTGGAGTGGCTACTGTAATATACTTCTCCTGAACTCCTTTGGTGACTGTGGAAGCTTCAACATACTTCAAATCTTCCATCATAAGCGTCACCTTATGAGTTACATAGCCTTTTAACCAATAATTCTTAACCGGAACACATTTTAATGCTTGCACTAAATAAGTACACATATATTCTCCCTGATCTTTCCATGTAACATTACGCAAAATAAGTGAGCAATCACTCATAACCCTCTTCCACTTCATATCGTTGTACAAAATATACTTCCTTTGACTAGGTGGCTAGGCCACTCCAGGACCTTGAGATGCTTCTTACGGAGCCACTCCTTAGTTGCCCTGGCTGTGTGTTTCGGGTCGTTGTCATGCTGGAAGACCCAGCCACGACCCATCTTCAATGCTCTTACTGAGGGAAGGAGGTTGTTGGCCAAGATCTCGCGATACATGGCCCCATCCATCCTCCCCTCAATACGGTGCAGTCGTCCTGACCCCTTTTCAGAAAAGCATCCCCAAAGAATGATGTTTCCCCCTCTATGCTTCACGGTTGGGATGGTGTTCTTGGGGTTGTACTCATTCTTCTTCTTCCTCCAAACACGGCGAGTGGAGTTTAGACCAAAAAGCTCTATTTTTGTCTCATCAGACCACATGACCTTCTCCCATTCCTCCTCTGGATCATCCAGATGGTCATTGGCAAACTTCAGACAGGCCTGGACATGTGCTGGCTTGAGCAGGGGGACCTTGCGTGCACTGCAGGATTTTAATCCATGACGGCGTAGTGTGTTACTAATGGTTTTCTTTGAGACTGTGGTCCCAGCTCTCTTCAGGTCATTGACCAGGTCCTGCCGTGTAGTTCTGGGCTGATCCCTCACCTTCCTCATGATCATTGATGCCCCACGAGGTGAGATCTTGCATGGAGCCCCAGACCGAGGGTGATTGACCTTCATCTTGAACTTCTTCCATTTTCCAATAATTGCGCAAACAGTTGTTGCCTTCTCACCAAGCTGCTTGCCTATTGTCCTGTAGCCCATCCCAGCCTTGTGCAGGTCTACAATTTTATCCCTGATGTCCTTACACAGCTCTCTGGTCTTGGCCATTGTGGAGAGGTTGGAGTCTGTTTGATTGAGTGTGTGGACAGGTGTCTTTTATACAGGTAACGAGTTCAAACAGGTGCAGTTAATACAGGTAATGAGTGGAGAAAAGGAGGGCTTCTTAAAGAAAAACTAACACGTCTGTGAGAGCCGGAATTCTTACTGGTTGGTAGGTGATCAAATACTTATCGGTACGAAAACAGCTTTCTCTGCTTCTGTCATCATTTCTCCTATTTGCATCTGCTTCTTCTCCATTACAAAACATCTCTATACACTCTTAAAAACTCCTCCCTGTAGGCTCATGATATTTTAATAGTTAGTAAACGTTCTCTTTTTATAGAGAGTCATAAGATTTTTAACCTTAACGTCCTTCCAGGGGGCTCATATATAGTTAACAATTATTAACGTTCTCACCAACGGAGACTCATAAGATTTTTAACCTTAACTTACATATTTCCTTATAAAAAACAAAAAACCCTGTTCTCAGCCAAAACATATATATTGTGATGTCACGAGAGGCTGTGTCCTGGAGGGACGTTACATCCCCCTGAGGTGGCTGCAAACCCAGACAGCTATGGCTCCATCTGCTGGTATGGTCGGGAACTCCAACCCTCTATGGCCAATCTTCCCACGCAGCTGAAACCAATCAGGAGCTGATGAGCTGAAGGTTTGTTGAAGGGAAGAGACACGGTCTCCAAGCTGGGCTCTCTGGAGGACAAGAGTGCTGCACGTCCACTTCCATGAGGAATATAAGGATTTGGAGATACTTACCTTTGGGAAATACTCACCTTTGGATATATGCACCTGTGGAACTACGTGTGGGACATTTGGAAGGACGTTTTGCTGGGTTGGCCACTAGCTGCAACGTGGAATACAGTAAGACTGGGGAAAAGTTATTTGAGCGAGGGAGAGTTATGATTTTGGATGTGGAAGAGACATCCCTGAACTGTTAACCCTTAAAGAGCCACAAGAGAACAGAATTGTGTTATACTTTCGTTAGTTTCCCAAGACCTTTAATAAAATCCTTGTTTTGATTGAACCTGGTCTCCTTGCACTACTTGAGCAATCCCGCTGAAAGCTGTGTAGCCTCTCGTGACATCACAGATGGTGGAAAATACGGGCACGCTCAAGCGTTAATAGTGCATGTCAGAGGAGGATACCGAAGGTTTGATCACCCAGTTTTCCAAGTTGGCCGTAGGCTCCCCGCCGACTGAAATGGAGGACATATTGAAAGCCCTTGTTGCTGGCCAGCAAGCCCAGATGCAAGCAAACGTGGCTCTCTTGGAGGAGCAAAAGAAAGCCAACCTTCTGAAGGCAGAGGAATTGCAGTTGCAGAGACAGAGGGTGGTCCAAAATACCCGCCCAATAAAGGCAAGTGACTTTATATCTAAGATAGGAGCTACCGATGACATTGAGGCATACCTGCATGCATTTGAGGCCACGGCCACTAGGGAAGCCTGGCCCAAGCAACAGTGGGTTGGTCTGTTAGCCCCCTTTCTAACCGGGGAATCGCTGAATGCTGTCCGGGACCTGGGCCCTGACCAGGTTATTGACTATGATGCCCTGAAGTCTGAGATCCTCAGCAGATATGGACTCACAAAGTTTGGTATGGCCCAGCGCTTTCACAGTTGGACCTTCCAACCAGACCAACCTCCTCGGGCGCAGATGCATGAACTTGTCCGAATCGCAAGGAAATGGCTGGATCCGCAGAGGAATACAGCAGCGGCGGTGGTGGAGGCCGTTGTGGTGGATCGTTACCTCACGCGCCCTGCCTTATGAGGCAAAACGGTTCATCAGTCAACAGGCCTTGACCACGGCTGATCTGACCGTGGAAGCTGTGGAAAAGTACCAGGCCACAGCGGAGATGCTGAATGCTTCCCGAAAAGACCCCAGGAGTGGGGCCCCACCACAAATGGGAAGAACCCGTCCAAAGGACCCCAAGGTCTCGAACCCAGCCACGTCAGGACTTATCCCGGCTCCAGGGGGAGCCAGAAACCAGGCGGGTCCAAGAAGAGTACACCAGGAGGGGGAACTCGACAGTGTTACCGGTGTGGGGAGATGGGACATATCTCCTGGCAGTGTGGGAAACCAGCCGATGAACCTATGCCCACTGCGGAGTCCTCCAGCTCAGCACCCACACATCGTTTTGCCTCGCTCTTGGGAGTCGTAGATGGCGGCCCAGATCGACCCCCCACCTGCCCGGTAACTGTGAATCACCATGATGTGGAGGCCTTACTGGATTCTGGTAGCCGGGCCACCCTGGTGCGTAAGGATTTGGTGGGCCCAACGTGTCTGACCCCGGGGAAAGTCCTCCCAGTTTCCTGTGTCCATGGGGACACCAGAGAATACCCCATTACTGAACTTACAATGACCAGCACACGGGGAACCATACACACGGCGGCGGGGGTGGTTGATTCCCTCCCCGTCCCTGTCCTAATTGGACGAGACTGCCCAGCCTTTTACCCACTCTGGAGAGAGTCTCAGGAGAGGATAACCCGAGTACCTCGGAAACGGAGAGGCAAGACTCATCCTGGGAAGGCTCCGGTGCAATCCTCCGAGTTACTCACTCCCGCCCGGGCTCTGATAGGGATGGCAGGTGCCCAGACCGACACAGAGACGGAGCTACAGAATCTGGACAAAGAACTGTCTGGTCTGAAGGGGACCGCTGAGAGGTATCGTTTGTTAAAGCAACAGTTAGACATGAAGACAGAAGAGTTAGATATCCTCCAGGCTAAACTCCAACAGAGCTCCTTCCTAAGCAACAGGAGGAGCTGGAGAGGCTGCGCAGGACCATCGAGGAGTGTGAGGAGACCCTGCGCAGTAGTAAGGAGGTCCAGAAGAAGGCAGAGGAGAAGTACAAGGTGTTGGAGAACAAGATGAAGAATGCGGAGGCAGAGAGAGAGAAGGAACTGAAAGCTGCTCAACAGAAGCTAAACTCTGCTAAAACCAAGGCTGATGCGTTCAGTAAGAAACTCAAGGAGAGACAACAGGAGGCTGAGTCCCTGGTCCTAGAGGTGGAGGAGTTGAAGAGAGAGCAGGCTGGCAAGCACCACGGCAATGCGGACGCCCTCTCCCGGCGTGATGCCTTCTTCGCTGCCTTTACCCCGGCGAGGACGTCGGTCCCGAGGAGGGGATGTGTGATGTCACGAGAGGCTGTGTCCTGGAGGGACGTTACATCCCCCTGAGGTGGCTGCAAACCCAGACAGCTATGGCTCCATCTGCTGGTATGGTCGGGAACTCCAACCCTCTATGGCCAATCTTCCCACGCAGCTGAAACCAATCAGGAGCTGATGAGCTGAAGGTTTGTTGAAGGGAAGAGACACGGTCTCCAAGCTGGGCTCTCTGGAGGACAAGAGTGCTGCACGTCCACTTCCATGAGGAATATAAGGATTTGGAGATACTTACCTTTGGGAAATACTCACCTTTGGATATATGCACCTGTGGAACTACGTGTGGGACATTTGGAAGGACGTTTTGCTGGGTTGGCCACTAGCTGCAACGTGGAATACAGTAAGACTGGGGAAAAGTTATTTGAGCGAGGGAGAGTTATGATTTTGGATGTGGAAGAGACATCCCTGAACTGTTAACCCTTAAAGAGCCACAAGAGAACAGAATTGTGTTATACTTTCGTTAGTTTCCCAAGACCTTTAATAAAATCCTTGTTTTGATTGAACCTGGTCTCCTTGCACTACTTGAGCAATCCCGCTGAAAGCTGTGTAGCCTCTCGTGACATCACAATATGTATATATCTCTAACATAAATCTTATCCTAACATGAGTCGACACACAGTTTAAACACAACAGAGTCTTTATTTTATTATTTTTCTCTTTCCCCACACACACACACACACACACACACACACACACACACATACACAGTTTAAGAGGCTTATTTCTGTTCCTACGGACCCCTAAGGCAGCGTTCTACCTCCATCGCGCCGTTTTTTTCCCATTGTTCCTAAATTTCTGCTACCTCGAGTTCGCGGATATTCAATGAGCGGTTACATCAAATATATACTTCGTCAACTATAAGTTGAGCGGTAACTTGCAATAGAATGTATGTACCACAATCCCAGTCCCCGGGACTGACCTAAACCCACCTAATGCGCTTTTAGGATTTTCGGCCCATCCTAATGATCGCCTCGTTGGAGGGCTTACCATAGATTTGCGATGTCCTAATTTGTATACATTTTCCTTGGCCTTATTCCTTCATTCTATTCTTCAATAGTTATAGACACTCCCCCCTGTTTGCGTTGCTTTCAAAAATTCAAAATTCAAATTAGAAATTTAGAACGGACTCTCATCCCACAGCAAATAACAGCAAAATGCACACATAAGTCTTTCAAACGGTACATCTCCCCAGCGCACACACCCACATAAGCAAACGAACCGACCAGCGCACAAAATTGTGAGAAATCTCACCTTATGAGCCGGCGTCTTGAGCGGGAGTCACTTCGTAGCTCATGAATGGAACACTGGAGAGACGCAGCACGTCCCAACTACCTCGTCGCCATTCTGTGGTAACTAAATAATGATGCTAATTATGCTGTGAGAACAAGGAGTCCGCTTACACTGTACTTTGATTATAAAGGTTTATTATTTCAAAAGATTTCAGCGTAAATTTACAGACATCTGCAGGCATCTGGAGAACAACGGACCCGATCTAATATGTTGTTCTGTCCTCCTTTGTCCCAACCAAGTATTTATAATCTTTAACATGATATGGGTGGTTTCCCCTACAGACCAATCCCATGACTCCACACAACATACTTCCTCTGTTTTAGGGTGCCCCTATAGAACTGCTCTCCAGATGCTTCCCTAAGCTGAATCAACATCCTCTAAGATACCATTTGCAAACGTTAGCAAAGTCATAAATTGCTTAGACACCACAATAGGAATATTTATTTTTGAGAATATTCTTTTTATGGAGTAAAATGCTTTGCAGGCTTTTTCTTTGAGTACATTCACTGCCAGACCAAATCCACCAGAGACACTGATTTTTAGTCACAGGTGGTTGTACCATTGTACCATTAGACATGTTCAACCAGGAGGTATTTCCTCATTTGAAGGAGTGTCTGCTGCTCTGATTCCTGGCCTTTTTCTGGAAATTCACGACTTTGGTTTTCTGAAAGTTGATGATTGCCCAGTTGATGCTGTATTCCCAAAGAATGTTAAGTTGTTTCTGTAGACCTTGCTCTGTTGGTGACAGTAGGACAAGGTCATCTGCGTAGAGCAGCAATCTGACCTCCTCATCTTTGAGGGTGAGTCCAGGGGCTGCAGACTGGTCCAACAACACTGCTAGTTCGTTGATATAGATGTTGAACAGGGTTGGACTTAAACTGCACCCTTGTCTCACCCCTCGCCCTTGTGCAAAAAACTATGTTTTATTGTTCAGTTTAATACTACATGTGTTGTTAGAGTAAATGGATTTCATGATGTCGCATACTTTACCCCCAATGCCGCTTTGGAGAGTTTTGTAATATAATCCATCATGCCATATGCAATAAAAAGCATTCTTAAAATCAACAAAACATGCAAATACTTCTCCTCTGCTTTTCTGATGAACGTTTATTAGTGTGTGTAATGTGTGTATGTGGTCTGTTCTGTGTTTGGGTAGAAAGACAATTCGTTTTTTGCTGAGAGTGTTATGTTGTGTAAGGAAGGTCTGTATTGGGTCATTGAGAATACAGCAGAACAGTTTCCCCATGTTACTGGTGACACATATTCCCCTATAGGTATTAGGGTCTAATTTGTCACCTTTTCACAGTATATATGAGGGTTATGAACCCCTGGTTCCAAATATCAGGTAAGCATCCACTCTCCAAAACCAGGTTGAATAGTTTTAATAAGGCATCCTGCAGCTCAGGAGTACTGTGTTTAAGCATTTAATTCCTGATGCTGTCAGGGCCATGCTGTGTTGAAGTTGTTGCTGTCAGGGCCATGCTGTGTTGAAGGTGTTGCTGTCAGGGCCATGCTGTGTTGAAGGTGTTGCTGTCAGGGCCATGCTGTGTTGAAGGTGTTGCTGTCAGGGCCATGCTGTGTTGAAGGTGTTGCTGTCAGGGCCATGCTGTGTTGAAGGTGTTGCTCTCAGGGCCATGCTGTGTTGAAGGTGTTGCTGTCAGGGCCATGCTGTGTTGAAGGTGTTGCTGTCAGGGCCATGCTGTGTTGAAGGTGTTGCTGTCAGGGCCATGCTGTGTTGAAGGTGTTGCTGTCAGGGCCATGCTGTGTTGAAGGTGTTGCTGTCAGGGCCATGCTGTGTTGAAGGTGTTGCTGTCAGGGCCATGCTGTGTTGAAGGTGTTGCTGTCAGGGCCATGCTGTGTTGAAGGTGTTGCTGTCAGGGCCATGCTGTGTTGAAGGTGTTGCTGTCAGGGGCCCATCTGTACGTTTTATTTAGATTAATTAGTCTACAGGGCTCTGTGTTGTATTAATCAGTCTACAGGGCTCTGTGTTGTATTAATCAGTCTACAGGGCTCTGTGTTGTATTAATCAGTCTACAGGGCTCTGTGTTGTATTAATCAGTGTACAGGGCTCTGTGTTGTATTAATCAGTCTACAGGGCTTTGTGTTGTATTAATCAGTGTACAGGGCTCTGTGTTGTATTAATCAGTCTACAGGGCTCTGTGTTGTATTAATCAGTGTACAGGGCTCTGTGTTGTATTAATCAGTCTACAGGGCTCTGTGTTGTATTAATCAGTGTACAGGGCTCTGTGTTGTATTAATCAGTCTACAGGGCTCTGTGTTGTATTAATCAGTGTACAGGGCTCTGTGTTGTATTAATCAGTCTACAGGGCTCTGTGTTGTATTAATCAGTGCACAGGGCTCTGTGTTGTATTAATCAGTCTACAGGGCTCTATGTTGTATTAATCAGTGTACAGGGCTCTGTGTTGTATTAATCAGTGTACAGGGCTCTGTGTTGTATTAATCAGTCTACAGGGCCCTGTGTTGTATTAATCAGTCTACAGGGTAATTATTAACTAACTAATTAATTATTAATTAACTACAGTGACAGTGGTAATAATAATAATGGACAGTGGTTATAATAATTGCAAATAGTCCGGGTAGCCATGATAAGCTGTTCAGGAGTCTTATGGCTTGGGGGTAGAAGCTGTTAAGAAGCCTTTTGGACCTAGACTTGACGCTCCGGTACCGCTTGCCGTGCAGTAGCAGAGAGAACAGTCTATGACTAGGGTGGCTGAAGTCTTTGACCATTTTTAGGGCCTTCCTCTGACACCGCCTGGTATAGAAGTCCTTGATGGCAGGAAGCTTGGCCCCAGTGATGTACTGGGCCATAAACACTTTCCTCTCTGGTGCCTTAGGTGCGAGGCTGAGCAGTTGCCATACCAGGCGGTGATGCAACCAGTCAGGATGCTCTCGATGGTGCAGCTGTAGAACTTTTTGAAGATCTGAGGACCCATGCCAAATCTTTTCAGTCTCCTGAGGGGGAATAGTCTTTGTCGTGCCCTCTTCACGACTGTCTTGGTGTGTTTGGACACCAAGGAACTTGAAGCTCTCAACCTGTTCCACTACAGCCCCGTCGATGAGAATGGGGGCGTGCTCAGTCCTTTTTTTTCCTGTAGTCCACAATCATCTTCTTTGTCTTGATCACGTTGAGGGAGAGGTTGTTATCCTGGCACCACAAGGCCAGGTCTCTGACCTCCTCCCTATAGGCTGTCTCGTTGGTGTCAGTGATCAGGCCTACCACTGTTGTGTCGTCGGCAAACTTAATGATGGTGTTGGAGTCGTGCCTGGCCATGCAGTCATGGGTGAACAGGGAGTGCAGGAGGGGACTGAGCACGCACCCTTGAGGGGCCCCCGTGTTGAGGATCAGCGTGGCAGATCTGTTGTTACCTACCCTTACCACCTTTGGGGCAGCCCATCAGGAATCCAGGATCCAGTTGCAGAGGGAGGTGTTTAGTCACAGGGTCCTTAGCTTAGTGATGAGCTTTGAGGGCACTATGGTGTTAAACGCTGAGCTGTAGTCATTGAATAGCATTATCACGTATGTGTTCCTCTTGTCCAGGTGGGAAAGGGCAGTGTGGAGTGCAATAGAGATTGCATCATCTGTGGATCTGTTGGGGCGGTATGTAAATTGGAGTGGGTCTAGCGTTTCTGGGATAATGGTGTTGATGTGAGCCATGACCAGCCTTTCAAAGCACTTCATGGCTACATATGTCAGTGCTATGGGTCGATAGTCATTTAGGCAGGTTATCTTAGTGTCCTTGGGCACGAGGACTATGGTGGTCTGCTTGAAACATTAAATTTACATTTTACATTTTAGTCATTTAGCAGACGCTCTTATCCAGAGCGACTTACAGGAGCAATTAGGGTTAAGTGCCTTGCTCAAGGGCACATCGACAGATTTCACCTAGTCGGCTCAGGGATTAGAACCAGCGACCTTTCGGTTACTGGCACAACACTCTTAACCACTAAGCTACCTGCCGCCCTACAATACCAAACATGTTGGTATTACAGACTCAGTCAGGGACATGTTGAAAATGTCAGTGAAGACACTTGCCAGTTGGTCAGCGCATTCTTGGAGTACATGTCCTGGTAATCCGTCTGGCCCTGCGGCCTTGTGAATGTTGACCTGCTTAAAAGTCTTACACACATTGGCTACGTAGAGCGTGATCACATAGTTATCCAGAACAGCTGATGCTCTCATGCATGCTTCAGTGTTGCTTGCCTCAAAGCGAGCATAGAAGTGATTTAGCTCGTCTGGTAGGCTTGTGTCAATGGGCAGCTCGCGGCTGTGCTTCCCTTTGTAGTCCCTGCCACATCCGACGAGCGTCGGAGCCGGTGTAGTAGGATTCAATCTTAGACTGTATTGACTCTTTGCCTGTGTGTTGGTTCGTCGGAGGGCATAGCGGGATTTCTTATAAGCGTCCGGGTTAGAGTCCCGCTTCTTGAAAGCGGCAGCTCTACTCTTTAGCTCAGTGCGGATGTTGCCTGTAATCCATGGCTTCTGGTTGGGTTTGTACGTACGGTCACTGTGGGGACGACGTCATCGATGCACTTATTGATGAAGCCAGTGACTGATGTGGTGTACTCCTCAATGCTATCGGAAGAATCACGGAACATATTCCAGTCTGTGCTAGCAAAACAGTCCTGTAGCTCAGCATCTGCGTCATCTGACCACTACCTTATTAACCGAGTCACTGCTGCTTCCTGCTTTAGTTTTTGCTTATAAGCAGGAATCAGGAGGATTGAGTTATGGTCAGATTTGCCAATTGGAGGGTGAGGGAGAGCTTTGACATGTCTCTGTATGTGGAGTAAAGGTGGTCTATAGTTTTTTTTCCCTCTGGTTGCACATTTAACATGCTGGTAAAAATGAGGTAGAACGGATGTAAGTGTCCCTGCATTAAAGTCCCCGGCCACTAGGAGTGCTGCTTCTGGATGAGCGTTTTCCTGTTTACTTATGGCCTTATACAGCTAATTGAGTTCAATCTTAGTGCCAGCATCGGTTTGTGGTGATAAATAGACAGCTATGAAAAATATAGATGAAAACTCTCTTGGTAAATAGTGTGGTCTACAGCTTATCAAGAGATACTCTACCTCAGGCGAGCAAAACCTCGAGACTTCCTTTGTATAAGATTTTATGCACCAGCTGCTGTTTACAAATATACACAGACCGCCACCCCTTGTCTTACCGGAGTTAGCCGTTCTATCCTGCCGATGTAGCGTATATCCCGCCAGCTGTATGTTATCCATGTCGTCGTTCAGCCACGACTCGGTGAAACATAAGATATTACAGTTTTTAATGTCCCGTTGGTAGGATATTCTTGATCGTAGGCCGCCCATTTTGTTTTCCAATGATTGTACGTTGGCTAATAGGACTGATGGAAGAGGAAGCTTACTAGCTCGCCGTCGGATCCTTACAAGTCACCCCGACCTACGTCCACAATATCTCCGTCTCTTTCTCATGCGAATGACGGGGATTTGGGCCTTGTCGGGTGTCTGTAGAATATCCTTCACGTCCGAGTCATTGAAGAAAAAATCTTTGTCCAATATGAGGTGAGTAATCGCTGTCCTGATATCCTGAAGCTCTTTTTGGTCATAGGAGACGGTGGCAGAAACATTATGTACAGAATGAATTACAAATAACGCAAAAAAACACACATAATAGTACAGTTGTTTAGAGGGCTGTAAAACAGCAGCCATCTTCTCCGGCGCCATTTTCTGTAGAATTTAACGGCTCTTTTCTGGATTTTGATAATTAGCGGGTATCGGCCTAATTATGCTGTGCATGCATTATTTGGTGTTTTACGTTGTACACTGATGATATTTTCGCAGAATTCTGCATGCAGAGTCTCAATTTGGTGTTTGTCCCATTTTGTGAATTCTTGGTTGGTGAGCGGACCCCAGACCTCACAACCATAAAGGGCAATGGGTTCTATAACTGATTCAAGTATTTTTAGCCAGATCCTAATTGGTATGTCTAATTTTATGTTCCTTTTGATGGCATAGATGGCCCTTCTTGCCTTGTCTCTCAGATCGTTAATAGCTTTGTGGAAGTTACCTGTGGTGCTGATGTTTAGGCCGAGGTATGTATCATTTTTTTGTGTGCTCTAGGGCAACGGTGCCTAGATGGAATTTGTATTTGTGGTCCTGGCAACAGGATCTTTTTTGGAACACCATTATGTCTATCTTACTGAGATTTACTGTCAGAGCCCAGGTCTGACAGAATCTGTGCAGAAGATCTAGGTGCTGCTGTAGGCCCTCCTTGGTTGGGGACAGAAGCACCAGTAGACATTTGACTCCAGATTCTAGTAGTTTGTGGCCGGGTGCTGCAGACTGTTCTAGTGCCCTCGCCAATTCGTTGATATGTATGTTGAAGATGGTGGGGCTTAAGCTGCATCCCTGTCTCACCCCATGGCCCTGTGGAAAGAAATGTGTGTGTTTGTGGCCAATTTTAACCACACACTTGTTGTTTGTGTACATAGATTTTATATTGTATGTTTTTCCCCCAACACCACTTTCCATCAATTTGTATAGCAGACCCTCATGCCAAATTGAGTCAAAAGCTTTTTTGAAACCAACAAAGCATGAGAAGACTTTGCCTTTGTTTTGGTTTGTTTCTTTGTCAATTAGGGTGTGCAGGGTGAATACGTGGTCTGTCGTACAGTAATTTGGTAAAAAGCCAATTTGACATTTGCTCAGTACATTGTTTTCACTGTGGAAATGTACGAGTTTGCTGTTAATGATAATGCAGAGGATTTTCCCAAGGTTCCTGTTAACGCATATCCCACGGTAGTTATTTGGGTCAAATTTGTCTCCACTTTTGTGGATTGGGGTGATCCGTCCTTGGTTCCAAATATTGGGGAAGATGCCAGAGCTAAGGATGATGTTAAAGAGTTTAAGTATATTCAATTGGAATTTTTGGTCTGTATATTTTATCATTTCATTTAGGATACCATCAACACCACAGGCCTTTTTGGGTTGGAGGGTTTGTATTTTGTCCTGTAGTTCATTCAATGTAATTGGAGAATCCAGTGGGTTCTGGTAGTCTTTAATAGTTGATTCTAAGATTTGTATTTGATCATGTATATGTTTTTGCTGTTTGTTCTTTGTTATAGAGCCAAGAAGATTGAGATTCACCATAGTGAAGGCGTAGACTCAGGTTTTCTGTGTCTCTTTGTTTTCGGTTGGATATGTTTGTCAATTTCCTTCTTAGGTTTTTACATTCTTCATCAAACCATTTGTCATTTGTCACTATTACAGTGAAATGTTTTGTCCAGGATGTTGTCTAAAAGGGATTGAATTTGTTGTTGCCTAGTTGTTTTTTGGTAGGTTTCTACACTACTTTCTTTCCATCTATGGCATTTCATAATATTGTGTAGTTCCTTTGGTTTTGATGCCTCATGATTGAGTATTGCTCTGTTCAAGTAGACTGTGATTTTGATGTGGTCTGATAGGGGTGTCAGTGGGCTGACTGTGAACGCTCTGAGAGACTCTGGGTTGAGATCAGTGATAAAGTAGTCAACAGTACTACTGCCAAGAGATGAGCTATAGGTGTACCTACCATAGGGGTCCCCTCGAACACTACCATTGACTATGTACATACCCAGCGTGCGACAGAGCTGCAGGAGTTGTGACCCGTTTTTGTTGGTTATGTTGTCGTAGTTGTGCCTAGGGGGGCATATGGGGAGGGAATGCTGTCACCTCCAGGTAGGAGTTTGTCCCCCTGTATGCTGAGGGTGTCAGGTTCTTGTCCAGTTCTGGCATTTAGGTCACCACAGACTAGTACATGTCCCTGGGTCTGGAAATGAATGATTTGCCCCTCCAGGATGGAGAAGCTGTCTTCATTAAAGTTTGGGGATTCTGTTGGGGGGATATAGGTAGCACACAGGAGGACATATTTCTCTGTTGAGATCATTTCCTTTTTAATTTCTAGCCAAATGTAAAATGTTCCTGTTTTGACTAATTTAATAGAGTGAGTTAGGTCTGGGAGAGTGTCTGTTGATCTGTTGGTCCAGTGTGAGGTGTTGGGGCTGCGGGTGAAAGCAATGTCCTGTAGGGTCCTGGCGAAGGTGGGTACTGCTGCCTTGTAGAGGTGGACCTCTAAAGGTGGGTCCTGGCGAAGGTGGGTACTGCTGCCTTGTAGAGGTGGACCTTGTCGTAAAGCCTTGCGTTTACACGCAGTATAGTGAAGTCCAGTAGGACGGCTGAACAGCTCATTACCCAGCAGCAGTAGGACGGCTGAACAGCTCATTACCCAGCAGCAGTAATAGTGAGGTCCAGTAGGACGGCTGAACAGCTCATTACCCAGCAGCAGTAGGACGGCTGAACAGCTCATTACCCCGCAGCAGTAGGACGGCTGAACAGCTCATTACCCAGCAGCAGTAGGACGGCTGAACAGCTCATTACCCAGCAGCAGTAGGACGGCTGAACAGCTCATTACCCAGCAGCAGTAGGACGGCTGAACAGCTCATTACCCAGCAGCAGTAGGACGGCTGAACAGCTCATTACCCAGCAGCAGTAGGACGGCTGAACAGCTCATTACCCAGCAGCAGTAGGACGGCTGAACAGCTCATTACCCCGCAGCAGTAGGACGGCTGAACAGCTCATTACCCAGCAGCAGTAGGACGGCTGAACAGCTCATTACCCCGCAGCAGTAGGACGGCTGAACAGCTCATTACCCAGCAGCAGTAGGACGGCTGAACAGCTCATTACCCCGCAGCAGTAGGACGGCTGAACAGCTCATTACCCCGCAGCAGTAGGACGGCTGAACAGCTCATTACCCAGCAGCAGTAGGACGGCTGAACAGCTCATTACCCCGCAGCAGTATGACGGCTGAACAGCTCATTACCCCGCAGCAGTAGGACGGCTGAACAGCTCATTACCCAGCAGCAGTAATAGTGAGGTCCAGTAGGACGGCTGAACAGCTCATTACCCAGTGGCAGTAGGACGGCTGAACAGCTCATTACCCAGCAGCAGTAATAGTGAGGTCCAGTAGGACGGCTGAACAGCTCATTACCCAGCAGCAGTAATAGTGAGGTCCAGTAGGACGGCTGAACAGCTCATTACCCCGCAGCAGTAGGACGGCTGAACAGCTCATTACCCAGCAGCAGTAGGACGGCTGAACAGCTCATTACCCAGCAGCAGTAGGACGGCTGAACAGCTCATTACCCAGTGGCAGTAGGACGGCTGAACAGCTCATTACCCAGCAGCAGTAATAGTGAGGTCCAGTAGGACGGCTGAACAGCTCATTACCCAGCAGCAGTAATAGTGAGGTCCAGTAGGACGGCTGAACAGCTCATTACCCAGCAGCAGTAATAGTGAGGTCCAGTAGGACGGCTGAACAGCTCATCACCCAGCAGCAGTAATAGTGAGGTCCAGTAGGACGGCTGAACAGCTCATTACCCCGCAGCAGTAATAGTGAGGTCCAGTAGGACGGCTGAACAGCTCATTACCCAGCAGCAGTAATAGTGAGGTCCAGTAGGACGGCTGAACAGCTCATTACCCAGCAGCAGTAGGACGGCTGAACAGCTCATTACCCAGTGGCAGTAGGACGGCTGAACAGCTCATTACCCAGCAGCAGTAATAGTGAGGTCCAGTAGGACGGCTGAACAGCTCATTACCCAGCAGCAGTAATAGTGAGGTCCAGTAGGACGGCTGAACAGCTCATTACCCAGCAGCAGTAATAGTGAGGTCCAGTAGGACGGCTGAACAGCTCATCACCCAGCAGCAGTAATAGTGAGGTCCAGTAGGACGGCTGAACAGCTCATTACCCCGCAGCAGTAATAGTGAGGTCCAGTAGGACGGCTGAACAGCTCATTACCCAGCAGCAGTAATAGTGAGGTCCAGTAGGACGGCTGAACAGCTCATTACCCAGCAGCAGTAGGACGGCTGAACAGCTCATTACCCAGTGGCAGTAGGACGGCTGAACAGCTCATTACCCAGCAGCAGTAGGACGGCTGAACAGCTCATTACCCAGCAGCAGTAGGACGGCTGAACAGCTCATTACCCAGCAGCAGTAGGACGGCTGAACAGCTCATTACCCAGCAGCAGTAGGACGGCTGAACAGCTCATTACCCAGTGGCAGTAGGACGGCTGAACAGCTCATTACCCAGCAGCAGTAGGACGGCTGAACAGCTCATTACCCAGCAGCAGTAGGACGGCTGAACAGCTCATTACCCAGCAGCAGTAGGACGGCTGAACAGCTCATTACCCAGCAGCAGTAATAGTGAGGTCCAGTAGGACGGCTGAACAGCTCATTACCCAGCAGCAGTAATAGTGAGGTCCAGTAGGACGGCTGAACAGCTCATTACCCCGCAGCAGTAATAGTGAAGTCCAGTAGGACGGCTGAACAGCTCATTACCCCGCAGCAGTAATAGTGAAGTCCAGTAGGACGGCTGAACAGCTCATTACCCAGCAGCAGTAATAGTGAGGTCCAGTCTCAGCGTGTGTCTGGTTGGTGTCAGAGGGTTGTTTTAGTGTTGGCTGTAGGCCTGTTGATAAGCATATTTAATTCCATATATAATCCTAAATCATATCCGTAACACTGGCTGCTGTTCCTCTGCCTCTCCATCTCTCTATGATGGGTATGATGATAATCTCAAGCAGTATCGTAATCTACAGAATCACAATCACCCTGTCATCAGGTAGGAGGTAAGAGAGTTGATTCCAGAGCTGAGATATAGAGAGAGAGGCTAGAACAGCGGAAAGCAATAGATGTATTAAACGATCTGATAAGAGAATGTGTTTGTGTCTTTCCTATCTCTGTGTCACAGACAGACAGGTGTCTTACATCAGACTGTTACAGAGCAGGGATCATTAACAGACAGACAGGTGTCTTACATCAGACTGTTACAGAGCAGGGATCATTAACAGACAGACAGACAGGTGTCTTATATCAGACTGTTACAGAGCAGGGATCATTAACAGACAGACAGGTGTCTTACATCAGACTGTTACAGAGCAGGGATCATTAACAGACAGACAGGTGTCTTATATCAGACTGTTACAGAGCAGGGATCATTAACAGACAGACAGGTGTCTTATATCAGACTGTTACAGAGCAGGGATCATTAACAGACAGACAGGTGTCTTACATCAGACTGTTACAGAGCAGGGATCATTAACAGACAGACAGACAGGTGTCTTATATCAGACTGTTACAGAGCAGGGATCATTAACAGACAGACAGGTGTCTTATATCAGACTGTTACAGAGCAGGGATCATTAACAGACAGACAGGTGTCTTATATCAGACTGTTACAGAGCAGGGATCATTAACAGACAGACAGGTGTCTTACATCAGACTGTTACAGAGCAGGGATCATTAACAGACAGACAGACAGGTGTCTTATATCAGACTGTTACAGAGCAGGGATCATTAACAGACAGACAGGTGTCTTATATCAGACTGTTACAGAGCAGGGATCATTAACAGACAGACAGGTGTCTTATATCAGACTGTTACAGAGCAGGGATCATTAACAGACAGACAGGTGTCTTATATCAGACTGTTACAGAGCAGGGATCATTAACAGACAGACAGGCAGGTGTCTTACATCAGACTGTTACAGAGAGACTAAGGTCCCAGACGGGATTTAGAGTCCGAGAATTTCAGATATTTACAAATATTTTTCAATGGGAGTCATCCATTGTCCAGATGAATGACAACACAGCTGTCCAACAGAAAAATCACAAACGGTTCTTAATGATAGAATGTTCATATTTGAAGATGGCAGAACGTGACATGGAGTGCCTGGTACCCAGGTTAAATCACATCTGGGTAAAGCAGCGTTTTGAAAATGTGTCATTGGCTTTGATACTCTGATTGGTTACAGATTATCCAATTGGTGTTGACGCTTATAATGCCAGGGTAGTGGGTTCGATCCCCGGGACCACCCATATGTAAAAATGTATGCACGCATGACTGTAAGTCGCTTTGGATAAAAGCGTCTGCTAAATTGCATATTATTATTATTATAAACAACTCCACCAACTTTAAGGAGTTTTTGAGATCATTCCACATGAGAGCCGCAAAAAAAAAAAAAAGCATATTTACCTAACTCTGTGGATCTCCAGGGTTAGCCATCCCTTAGTTCAGGTCTGGTAACTTATACGTCTG
The DNA here is from genome assembly GCF_020615455.1 of Coregonus clupeaformis. NCBI lineage: Eukaryota > Metazoa > Chordata > Actinopteri > Salmoniformes > Salmonidae > Coregonus > Coregonus clupeaformis. The sequence goes on from NW_025533714.1 coordinate 72,795, forward strand.
AAGGTTAACAATGAGGTAAGGTATGGCAGACGTTTATGCAAGATATCACCATAGTAAATAACTAGAATGAATGTTTTCTGCTATTTAATGAAAGACAGGACCTGTTCCTATAGAATCATTATATTTTCATTCTCAATGTCTTAACTAACTCATCAACATGCTTTTTGAAAGATAGCTTTTCGTCAATCCAGATACCCAGATATTTCTAAGTGGGGACACGATCAATGAGGGCAAGGTGGAAAAAATCTGCCGTTCTGCCCTTGAGCAAGGCAGTTAACCCCCCACAAATCAAACTCAAATCAAATAACATTTTATTTGCCACATGCGCCGAATACAACAGGTGTAGACCTTAGAGTGAAATACTTACAAGCCCTTAACCAACAATGCAGTTTTAAGAAAAATAAGTGTTAAGTAAAAGATAGATAAGTAAAAAATTCAAATAACAAATAATTAAAGAGCAGCAGTAAAATAAAATAACAGTAGGGAAGCTATATACAGGAAGTACCGGGACAGAGTCAATGGGAAATAACAGTAGGGAGGCTATATACAGGGGGTACCGGTACAGAGTCAATGTGTAATAACAGTAGCGAGGCTATATACAGGGGGTACCGGTACAGAGTCAATGGGAAATAACAGTAGAGAGGCTATATACAGGGGGTACCGGTACAGAGTCAATGGGAAATAACAGTAGCGAGGCTATATACAGGGGGGTACCGGTACAGAGTCAATGGGAAATAACAGTAGCGAGGCTATATACAGGGGGTACCGGTACAGAGTCAATGGGAAATAACAGTAGAGAGGCTATATACAGGGGGTACCGGTACAGAGTCAATGGGAAATAACAGTAGGGAGGCTATATACAGGGGGTACCGATACAGAGTCAATGGGAAATAACAGTAGCGAGGCTATATACAGGGGGTACCGGTACAGAGTCAATGGGAAATAACAGTAGAGAGGCTATATACAGGGGGTACCGATACAGAGTCAATGGGAAATAACAGTAGGGAGGCTATATACAGGGGGTACCGGTACAGAGTCAATGGGAAATAACAGTAGGGAGGCTATATACAGGGGGTACCGGTACAGAGTCAATGGGAAATAACAGTAGGAGGCTATATACAGGGGGTACCGGTACAGAGTCAATGGGAAATAACAGTAGGGGAGGCTATATACAGGGGGTACCGGTACAGAGTCAATGTGTAATAACAGTAGGGAGGCTATATACAGGGGGTACCGGTACAGAGTCAATGTGTAATAACAGTAGAGAGGCTATATACAGGGGGTACCGGTACAGAGTCAATGGGAAATAACAGTAGCGAGGCTATATACAGGGGGTACCGGTACAGAGTCAATGGGAAATAACAGTAGAGAGGCTATATACAGGGGGTACCGATACAGAGTCAATGGGAAATAACAGTAGGGAGGCTATATACAGGGGGTACCGGTACAGAGTCAATGGGAAATAACAGTAGGGAGGCTATATACAGGGGGTACCGATACAGAGTCAATGTGCGGGGGCACCGGCTAGTTGAGGTAGTTGAAGTAATATGTACATGTGGGTAGCGTTAAAGTGACTATGCATAGATAATAAACAGAGAATAGCAGCAGTGTAAAAGAGGTGGGTGGGGGGGGGGGGGGACAATGCAAATAGTCCAGGTAGCCATGATTAGATGTTCAGGAGTCTTATGGCTTGGGGGCCTTTTGGACCTAGACTTGGCGCTCTGGTACCGCTTGCCGTGCGGTAGCAGAGAGAACAGTCTATGACTAAGGTGGCTGGAGTCTGACCATTTTTAGGGCCTTCCTCTGACTCCGCCTGGTATAGAGGTCCTGGACGGCAGGAAGCTTGGCCCCAGTGATGTACTGGGCCGTTCGCACTACCCTCTGTAGTGCCTTGCGGTCGGAGGCCAAGCAGTTGCCATACTAGGTGGTGATGCAACCAGTCAGGATGCTCTCAGTGGTGCAGCTGTATAACTTTTTGAGGATCTGAGGACCCATGGCAAATCTTTTCAGTCTCCTGAGGGGGAATAGGCTTTGTCGTGCCCTCTTCACGACTGTCTTGGTGTGTTTGGACCATGATAGTTCGTTGGTGATGTGGCTCTCAACCTGCTCCACTACAGCCCCGTCGATGAGAATGGGGGCGTGCTCGGTCCTCTTCTTTTTCCTGTAGTCCACAATCATCTCCTTTGTCTTGATCACGTTGAGGGAGAGGTTGTTATCCTGGCACCACATGGCCAGGTCTCTGACCTCCTCCCTATAGGCTGTCTCATCATTGTCGGTGATCAGGCCTACCACTGTTGTGTCGTCTGCAAACTTAATGATGGTGTTAGAGTCGTGCCTGGCCATGCAGTCATGGGTGAACAGGAAGTACAGGAGGGACTGAGCACGCACCCCTGAGGGCCCCCCGTGTTGAGGATCAGCGTGGTGGATGTGTTGTTACCTACCCTTACCACCTGGGGGCGGCCCGTCAGGAAGTCCAGGATCCAGTTGCAGAGGGAGGTGTTTAGTCCCAGGGTCCTTAGTTCAGTGATGAGCTTTGAGGGCACTATGGTGTTGAACGCTGAGCTGTAGTCAATGAACAGCATTTTCACATAGGTGTTCCTCTTGTCCAGGTGGGAAAGGGCAGTGTGGAGTGCGATTGAGATTGCATCATCTGTGGATCTGATGACGTGGACATGGATGAAGGCGTTCCCCCACACCTCTCTGATTCAGAGGCGTTGGGTTAAATGCTGAACTGACTAGGTTTCCCCTTCCTGGGAAATCTGCATACATGTGAACATTTATTAATAGTATTTTTTACCAATATTGTTCATGTAAAGAACCAGACCAAGAATAGATCCCTGTGGACCCTTTGTTATGTCCAGAAAACCTGATTTAAGCGTCAGTAAATACACACTGTGTTCTGTCCTTTAAATCATGTTCCAACCAGCTACACCCAGACTAGGGTTGAATGGTGGGAACCCGGTTACCGAGATCTACCGGGATTTACAGTACCGCCCAAAACCACTCCTTTTTCCCCAGGATAAATAACTGCGAAAAACCGGTAAATTATAATAAATGATTTATATCAACAGCATAACGTAAAAAAATGGAACCGTTAAATGATATGCAATGTCTAAATCTGTCTTCTCTATAGCCTCTAAATGATGAATCATCAACTCTCAGGGTGGGGACAGACAGCCCATCTCAGTATGGAGCGCAGTTCACACTGCATGTAGACCTATGTATCATCATGGTAACTTTTTTCCTTCTGACAGGTAGGCCTGCATTCGCTGCAGCGTAGTCTGTGCTAGGCCTGCATTCGCTGCAGCGTAGTCTGTGCTAGGCCTGCATTCGCTGCAGTCTGTGCTAGGCCTGCATTCGCTGCAGCGTAGTCTGTGCTAGGCCTGCATTCGCTGCAGCGTAGTCTGTGCTAGGCCTGCATTCGCTGCAGCGTAGTCTGTGCTAGGCCTGCATTCGCTGCAGCGTAGTCTGTGCTAGGCCTGCATTCGCTGCAGTCTGTGCTAGGCCTGCATTCGCTGCAGCGTAGTCTGTGCTAGGCCTGCATTCGCTGCAGCGTAGTCTGTGCTAGGCCTGCATTCGCTGCAGTCTGTACTAGGCCTGCATTCGCTGCAGTCTGTACTAGGCCTGCATTCGCTGCAGTCTGTGCTAGGCCTGCATTCGCTGCAGCGTAGTCTGTGCTAGGCCTGCATTCGCTGCAGCGTAGTCTGTGCTAGGCCTGCATTCGCTGCAGTCTGTGCTAGGCCTGCATTCGCTGCAGCGTAGTCTGTGCTAGGCCTGCATTCGCTGCAGCGTAGTCTGTGCTAGGCCTGCATTCGCTGCAGTCTGTGCTAGGCCTGCATTCGCTGCAGCGTAGTCTGTGCTAGGCCTGCATTCGCTGCAGCGTAGTCTGTGCTAGGCCTGCATTCGCTGAGGCATGGTCTGTGCTACAGTATAAAGACAATGCGCCTCTAATTAACCCATCTCCATCTGGCTTTCAGGGGTCACCTTGTTTTTTAATTGTAAAGAGTTTGTATTTATTTATTGCAGCTGCAGAGTTTTAAAACAGCATATCAAAAACAAAAACAGAAATACCTTATTTACGTAAGTATTCAGTCCCTTTGCTATGAGACTTGAAATTGAGCTCGGGTGCATCCTGTTTCCATTGATCATCCTTGAGATGTTTCTACAACTTGATTGGAGTCCACCTGTGGTAAATTCAATTGATTGGACATTATTTGGAAAGGCACAAACCTGTCTATATAAGGTCCCACAGTTGACAGTGCATGTCAGAGCAAAAACCAAGCCATGAGGTCAAAGGAATTGTCCGTAGAGCTCAGAGACAGGATTGTGTCGAGGCACAGATCTGGGGAAGGGTACCAAAACATTTCTGCAGCATTGAAGGTCCCCAAGAACACAGTGGCCTCCATCATTCTTAAATGGAAGAAGTTTGGAACCACCAAGACTCTTCCTAGAGCTGGCCGCCCGGCCAAAGTGAGCAATCGGGGGAGAAGGGCCTTGGTCAGGGAGGTGACCAAGAACCCGATGGTCACTCTGACAGAGCTCCAGAGTTCCTCTGTGGAAATGGGAGAACCTTCCAGAAGGACAACCATCTCTGCAGCACTCCACCAATCAGGCCTTTATGGTATAGTGGCCAGACGGAAGCCACTCCTCAGTAAAAGGCACATGACAGCCCGCTTGGAGTTTGCCAAAAGGCACCTAAAGACTCTCAGACCATGAGAAACAAGATTCTCTGGCCTGAAAGCCAAGCGTCACATCTGGAGGAAACTTGACACCATCCCTACGGTGAAGCATGGTGGTGGCAGCATCATGCTGTGGGGATGTTTTTCAGCGGCAGGGACTGGGAGACTAGTCAGGATCGAGGGAAAGATGAACGGAGCAAAGTACAGAGAGATCCTTGATGAAAACCTGCTCCAGAGCGCAGAGCAGAATGGGAGAAACTCCACAAATACAGGTGTGCCAAGCTTGTAGCGTCATACCCAAGAAGACTCAAGGCTGTAATCGCTGCCAAAGGTGCTTCAACAAAGTACTAAGTAAAGGGTCTGAATACTTATGTAAATGTGATATTTCAGTTTTTTATTTGTTATAAATTTGCACACATTTCTAAAATCGTGTTTTTGCTTTGTCATTATGGGGTATTGTGTGCGGTAATAAGGCTGTAACGTAACAAAATATTGAAAAAGTCAAGGGGTCTGAATACTTTCCGAATGCACTGTATATGCTTTATAATGCTTTTGAATGACACTTCCGGTTTTGTCAGGAAATACTGGGTTACCCGGAGAAAGGTGATTTATTCTCGGGATGGAACATTTGTAAAATACCGGGAAGATATTCAACACTAACAATTGATGAAGCCTCTGAATAATTAATGAGTGGTCCACAGTGTGGAAGGCTTTAGACAGGTCAATAAAAAGGGCCGCACAGTGTTTCTTCTTATCATTTAAAACCAAAGAAGTAGCAGAAATGGTGCTATTACCTGGTCTGAAACCTGACTGGTGAACATTTCATAGTTAAAAAAGATCTAAGTTCAGAATCTACCAAGGATTCTAGAATGTATGCTAAACAAGAGAGTTTGGAACTGGGGCAATAATTATTTATGTCACACATGTCATCACCTTTGTGAAGGGGGATATATGGGCTGCCTTCCAGACCCTGGGGATGGTACCAGGGGGAGGATATGGGCCTCCATCCAGACCCTGGGGATGGTACCAGGGGGAGTATATGGGCCTCCATCCAGACCCTGGGGATGGTACCAGGGGGAGTATATGGGCCTCCATCCAGACCCTGGGAATGGTACCAGGGGGAGTATATGGGCCTCCATCCAGACCCTGGGGATGGTACCAGGGGGAGGATATGGGCCTCCATCCAGACCCTGGGGATGATACCAGGGGGAGTATATGGGCCTCCATCCAGACCCTGGGGCTGGTACCAGGGGGAGGATATGGGCCTCCTTCCAGACCCTGGGGATGGTACCAGGGGGAGTATATGGGCCTCCTTCCAGACCCTGGGGCTGGTACCAGGGGGAGGATATGGGCCTCCATCCAGACCCTGGGGATGGTACCAGGGGGAGTATATGGGCCTCCATCCAGACCCTGGGGATGATACCAGGGGGAGGATATGGGCTTCCATCCAGACCCTGGGGATGGTACCAGGGGGAGGATATGGGCCTCCTTCCAGACCCTGGGAATGGTACCAGGGGGAGTATATGGGCCTCCATCCAGACCCTGGGGATGGTACCAGGGGGAGTATATGGGCCTCCATCCAGACCCTGGTGATGGTACCAGGGGGAGTATATGGGCCTCCATCCAGACCCTGGGGATGATACCAGGGGGAGGATATGGGCCTCCATCCATACCCTGGGGATGGTACCAGGGGGAGTATATGGGCCTCCATCCAGACCCTGGGGATGGTACCAGGGGGTACTGTTGTTAAAGATGCTGCAGTCTGAAAGGATCAAATCAACCGCAGTTCTTTTTTTTTTACATCAATCTTGGTCGTCGCACATCACAAGTTGAAAGTTGTTGAAATGAAAACAAAGATGCATTTAGAAGTTGATGGAACTAAAGATCCCATGGCACTTATCGTAAGAGTCGGGATGTTAACCCCAGTGTCCTGGCTAAATTCTCAATCTGGCCACCTAATGATCCCCAGCTTCCAATTGGCTCATTCATCCTCTCTCCTCCCCCTGCAACTATTCCCCAGGTTGTTGCTGTAAATGAGAATGTCTCAGTCAACTTACCTGGTAAAATAAGGGTTAAATGAAATAAATTCCTAGTATGTAGCTAGTGAACATAGAGCAGTGGAATAATACAGTTGGAGTGGTCAGGCACCTTGCTCCATGCTATAGGTCAGTTCTCCACATGAAAGGGAAACCCAGTACAGTGCTGATCAGTTCTGAACGCTTAGTTAGTAAACATGTTATATTGTAACCCAGCTTGCTAATGCTAAACCACACAGGGAGGAGAAATACTAATCATTTCATTTTCATCATGTCTGTTTTTCTCTAGCGTGTGTTCAGGCAGCTATTTGTTCTAACCCTGCATCAGGGATGAGGGAATGATTGGTGCTTGCAACGCCATGATAGTGGGTTCGATTCCCGGGACCACCCATACTTAAAATGTATGCACGCATGACTGTAAGTCGCTTTGGATAAAAGCATCTGCTAAATGGCATATTATTATAGTATTATTCTATATTAAAGTGTGATGCTGATATATTTAAAGAACAGTTAAATGGTGAATCAGACTCATTCAGACCTGCTGTCCACTCCACGGTGTGTGTGTGTGTGTGTGTGTGTGTGTGTGTGTGTGTGTGTGTGTGTGTGTGTGTGTGTGTGTGTGTGTGTGTGTGTGTGTGTGGAGAGAGATGGTAGTGACTGTATGTTTACATTTACATTTTAGTCATTTAGCAGACGCTCTTATCCAGAGCCACTTACAGTAGAGAGTCATTTAGCAGACGCTCTTATCCAGAGCCACTTACAGTAGAGAGTCATTTAGCAGACGCTCTTATCCAGAGCCACTTACAGTAGAGAGTCATTTAGCAGACGCTCTTATCCAGAGCCACTTACAGTAGAGAGTCATTTAGCAGACGCTCTTATCCAGAGCCATTTACAGTAGAGAGTCATTTAGCAGACGCTCTTATCCAGAGCCATTTACAGTAGAGAGTCATTTAGCAGACGCTCTTATCCAGAGCCACTTACAGTAGAGAGTCATTTAGCAGACGCTCTTATCCAGAGCCATTTACAGTAGAGAGTCATTTAGCAGACGCTCTTATCCAGAGCCACTTACAGTAGAGAGTCATTTAGCAGACGCTCTTATCCAGAGCCACTTACAAATTGGTGCATTTTTTTCTTCTTTCTTTGGGGTGGGGTAAGGGGGGGTAGAAGGATTACTTTTATCCTATCCCAGGTATTCCTTAAAGAGGTGGGGTTTCAAATGTCTCCGGAAGGTGGTGAGTGACTCCGCTGTCCTGGCGTCGTGAGGGAGCTTGTTCCACCATTGGGGTGCCAGAGCAGCGAACAGTTTTGACTGGGCTGAGCGGGAACTGTGCTTCCGCAGAGGTAGGGGGGCCAGCAGGCCAGAGGTGGATGAACGCAATGCCCTCGTTTGGGTGTAGGGACTGATCAGAGCCCGAAGGTACGGAGGTGCCGTTCCCCTCACAGCTCCGTAGGCAAGCACCATGGTCTTGTTCTAAAGACATCAGGTCTAACTGTGTGGTAAATGTTGGCTGTATTCTGTTCATGCTGTTATTGCTCCAGTCTCACTGCTGTTAGTTCTTCTTCATTATAGAAACCACTCTGACAGGAGTAAATCAGACAGAGAGAGAGAGAGAGAGAGAGAGAGAGAGAGAGAGAGAGAGAGAGAGAGAGACAGAGAGAGAGAGAGAGAGAGAGAGAGAGAGAGAGAGAGAGAGGAGAGAAAGGGGGAGAGAGAGAGAGAGAGAGAGAGAGGGGGGAGAGAGAGAGAGAGAGAGAGAGAGAGAGAGAGAGAGAGAGGAAGGAGGGAGGCGGGGAGGAGGAGGAGGAGGGAACAGCTAATTACCATAAACCAATGTGTTCTGTCTCCTGTAAGATTCCCATAGGTTAACAACCATGAGAGAAACTAAATGAGGCTAAAAATAGGATAGTGTGGCTTTCTGTTGCCATGGTGATCTCTCTCTCTCTCTCTCTCTCTCTCTCTCTCTCTCTCTCTCTCTCTCTCTCTCTCTCTCTCTCTCTCATCTCCCTCCACATCTTTCTCTTAGTTCAATTCAATTCAATTTAAGGGCTTTATTGGCATGGGAAACGTGTGTTAACATTGCCAAAGCAAGTGAAATAGATAGTAAACAAAAGTGAAATAAATAATAAATATTAACAGTAAACGTTACATTCAGAAGTTTCAAAAGAATAAAGACATTTCAAATGTCATATTATGTCTATATACAGTGTTGTAACAATGTGCAAATAGTTAAAGTACAAATGGGAAAAGAAATAAACATAAATATGGGTTGTATTTACAATGGTGTTTGTTCTTCAGAATATCCTGTATCTTTTTTTAAGTCAGGACTTTTTCCATGTTCTGAATTTGTTAAAATGCTGTTAAAGGTTTAGGTTTTGATGTTAAGGTTAGGGTTAGGTTTAGACTTAGGGGTTAGGGAAAATAGGATTTTCAATGGGAATACATTTTTACTCTTCAAAAAGTCCTGAAAATTCATGGGTAAAAAAGCTTTGTATATGTGTGTGTGTGTTATCAGTGCTGAAATTTATCTTGGGAGTGTTAACAGTGCTGAAGTTTATCTTGGGAGTGTTAACAGTGCTGACGTTTATCTTGGGAGTGTTAACAGTGCTGACGTTTATCTTGGGAGTGTTAACAGTGCTGAAGTTTATCTTGGGAGTGTTAACAGTGCTGAAGTTTATCTTGGGAGTGTTATCAGTGCTGAAGTTTATCTTGGGAGTGTTATCAGTGCTGAAGTTTATCTTGGGAGTGTTATCAGTGCTGAAGTGTATCTTGGGTGTGTTAACAGTGCTAAAGTTTATCTTGGGAATGTTATCAGTGCTAAAGTTTATCTTGGGAGTGTTATCAGTGCTGAAGTTTATCTTGGGAGTGTTAACAGTGCTGAAGTTTATCTTGGGAGTGTTATCAGTGCTGAAGTTTATCTTGGGAATGTTATCAGTGCTAAAGTTTATCTTGGGAGTGTTATCAGTGCTGAAGTTTATCTTGGGAGTGTTAAC
>NW_025533714.1:87500-110000 GCF_020615455.1 Coregonus clupeaformis
GTCTCTCTCTCCCTAACTCTCAAGCCCAGTCCCTATCCAGCCCCAGTCCCTCTCTCCCTAACTCTCCAGCCCCAGTCTCTCTCTCCCTAACTCTCCAGCCCCAGTCTCTCTCTCCCTAACTCTCCAGCCCCAGTCTCTCTCTGTCCCTAAGTCTCCAGCCCCAGTCTCTCTCTCCTTAACTCTCCAGCCCCATCTCTCTCTCCCTAACTCTCCAGCCCCAGTCTCTCTCTCCCTAACTCTCAAGCCCAGTCTCTCTCTCCTAACTCTCCAGCCCCAGTCTCTCTCTGTCCCTAAGTCTCCAGCCCCAGTCTCTCTCTCCTTAACTCTCCAGCCCCAGTCTCTCTCTCCCTAACTCTCCAGCCCCAGTCTCTCTCTCCCTAACTCTCCAGCCCCAGTCTCTCTCTCCCTAACTCTCCAGCCCCAGTCTCTCTCTCCCTAACTCTCCAGCCCCAGTCTCTCTCTCCCTAACTCTCCAGCCCCAGTCTCTCTCTCCCTAACTCTCAAGCCCAGTCCCTATCCAGCCCCCGTCCCTCTCTCCTAACTCTCCAGCCTCGTCTCTCTCTCCCTAGCTCTCCAGCCCCAGTCTCTCTCTCCCTAACTCTCCAGCCCTAGTCTCTCTCTCCCTAACTCTACAGCCCCAGTCTCTCTCTCCTATCTCTCCAGACCCAGTCTCTCTCTCCTAACTCTCAAGCCCCAGTCCCTCTCAGCCCCAGTCCCTCTCTCCCTAACTTTCCAGCCCCAGCCTCTCTCCCTAACTCTCCAGTCCCAGTCTCTCCTCCCCTAACTCTCCAAGTCCCAGTCTCTCTTCCCCTAACTCTCCAGCCCCCAGTCTCTCTCCCCCCTAACTCTCCAGCCCAGTCTCTCTCTCCCCCACTCTCTCTCCAGCCCCATTCTTCTCTCCCTCCACCCCAGTCCCTCTCCCCCTAACTCTCCAGCCCCAGTCTCTCTCTCCCCTAACTCTCCAGCCCCAGTCCCTCTCTGCCAGCCCCTCTCTGCCAGCCCCTCTCCAGCCCCAGTCTCTCTCTCCCTTAACTCTCAGCCCCAGTCTCTCTCTCCCTAACTCTCCAGCCCCAGTCTCTCTCTCCTTAACTCTCCAGCCCCAGTCTCTCTCTCCCTAACTCTCCAGCCCCAGTCTCTCTCTCCCTAACTCTCAAGCCCAGTCCCTATCCAGCCCCAGTCCCTCTCTCCCTAACTCTCCAGCCCCAGTCTCTCTCTCCCTAACTCTCCAGCCCCAGTCTCTCTCTCCCTATCTCTCAGCCCCAGTCTCTCTCTCTGTCCTAAGTTCCAGCCCCAGTCTCTCTCTCCTTAACTCTCCAGCCCCAGTCTATTCTCAGCCCCAGTCTCTCTCTCCTACTCTCCAGCCCCAGTCTCTCTCTCCCCTAACTCTACAGCCCTAGTTCTCTCTCTCCCCTAACTCTACAGCCCCAGTCTCTCTCTCCCTAACTCTACAGCCCCAGTCTCTCTCTCCCTAACTCTACAGCCCCAGTCTCTCTCTCCCTAACTCTCCAGCCCCAGTCTCTCTCTCCTTAACTCTACAGCCCCAGTCTCTCTCTCCCTAACTCTCCAGCCCCAGTCTCTCACTCCTTAACTCTACAGCCCCAGTCTCTCTCTCCCTAACTCTACAGCCCTAGTCTCTCTCTCCCTAACTCTACAGCCCTAGTCTCTCTCTCCCTAACTTTCCAGCCCCAGTCTCTCTCTCCCTAACTCTACAGCCCTAGTATCTCTCTCCCTAACTCTCCAGCCCTAGTCTCTCTCTCCCTAACTCTACAGCCCCAGTCCTTCTCTAGCCCCAGTCTCTCTCTCCCCAACTCTCCAGCCCCAGTCCCTCTCCAGCCCCAGTCCCTCTCCAGCCCCAGTATCTCTCTCCCCAACTCTCCAGCCCCAGTCCCTCTCCAGCCCCAGTCTCTCTCCAGCCCCAGTCTCTCTCTCCCTAACTCTACAGCCCCAGTCCCTCTCTCCCTAACTCTACAGCCCCAGTCTCTCTCTCCCTAACCTCTCAGCCCCCAGTTCTCTCTCCCTAACTCTCCAGCCCCAGATTCTCTCTCCCTAACTCTCAGCCCCACTCTCTCAGCCCTAGTCTCTCTCTCCCAACTCTACAGCCCTAGTCTCTCTCCCTAATCTCCGCCCCGTTAGTCTCTCTCTCCCCTAACTCTACAGCCCCACTCTCAGCCCCTGTCTCTCTCTCCCTAACTCTCCAGCCCTAGTCTCTCTCTCCCTAACTCTCCAGCCCCAGTCTCTCTCTCCCTAACTCTACAGCCCCAGTCTCTCTCTCCCTAACTCTACAGCCCCAGTCCCTCTCCAGCCCCAGTCTCTCTCTCCCTAACTCTCCAGCCCCAGTCTCTCTCTCCCTAACTCTCCAGCCCCAGTCTCTCTCTCCCTAACTCTACAGCCCTATTCTCTCTCTCCCTAACTCTCCAGCCCCAGTCTCTCTCTCCCTAACATCTACAGCCCCAGTCTCTCTCTCCCTAACTCTACAGCCCCAGTCCCTCTCCAGCCCCAGTCTCTCTCTCCCTAACTCTCCAGCCCCAGTCTCTCTCTCCTAACTCTCCAGCCCCAGTCTCTCTCTCCCTAGTCTCTACAGCCCCAGTCCCTCTCAGCCCCAGTCTCTCTCTCCCTAACTCTACAGCCCCAGTCTCTCTCTCCCTAACTCTACAGCCCTAGTCTCTCTCTCCCTAACTCTACAGCCCCAGTCTCTCTCTCCCTAACTCTCCAGCCCCAGCCTCTCTCTCCCTAACTCTCCAGCCCCAGTCTCTCTCTCCCTAACTCTCCAGCCCCATTCTCTCTCTCCCTAACTCTTCAGCCCCAGTCTCGCTCCAGCCCCAGTCTCTCTCTCCCTAACTCTCCAGCCCCATTCTCTCTCTCCCTAACTCTTCAGCCCCAGTCTCGCTCCAGCCCCAGTCTCTCTCTCCCTAACTCTCCAGCCCCAGTCTCTCTCTCCCTAACTCTCCAGCCCCAGTCTCTCTCTCCCTAACTCTCCAGCCCCAGTCTCTCTCTCCCTAACTCTCCAGCCCCAGTCTCTCTCTCCCTAACTCTCCAGCCCCAGTCTCTCTCTCCCCTAACTCTACGGCCCCTAGTCTCTCTCTCCCTAACTCTCCAGCCCCAGTCTCTCTCTCCCTAACTCTCCAGCCCCAGTCTCTCTCTCCCTAACTCTCCAGCCCCAGTCTCTCTCTCCCTAACTCTCCAGACCCAGTCTCTCTCTCCCTAACTCTCAAGCCCCAGTCCCTCTCCAGCTCCAGTCCCTCTCTCCCTAACTTTCCAGCCCCAGCCTCTCTCCCTAACTCTCCAATCCCAGTCTCTCCTCCCCTAACTCTCCAATCCCAGTCTCTCTCCCCCTGACTCTCCAGCCCCAGTCTCTCTCTCCCTAACTCTCCAGCCCAGTCTCTCTCTCCCCCAGTCTCTCTCCAGCCCCATTCATTCTCTCCTCCAGCCCCAGTCCCTCTCCCCCTAACTCTCCAGCCCCAGTCTCTCTCTCCCTAACTCTCCAGCCCCAGTCCCTCTCTGCCAGCCCCTCTCTGCCAGCCCCTCTCCAGCCCCAGTCTCTCTCTCCTTAACTCTACAGCCCTAGTCTCTCTCTCCCTAACTCTCCAGCCCCTGTCTCTCTCTCCCTAACTCTCCAGCCCCAGTCTCTCTCTCCCTAACTCTACAGCCCCAGTCTCTCTCTCCCTAACTCTCCAGCCCCAGTCTCTCTCTCCTTAACTCTACAGCCCCAGTCTCTCTCTCCCTAACTCTACAGCCCTAGTCTCTCTCTCCCTAACTCTCCAGCCCCAGTCTCTCTCTCCTTAACTCTACAGCCCCAGTCTCTCTCTCCCTAACTCTCCAGCCCCAGTCTCTCAATCCTTAACTCTCCAGCCCCAGTCTCTCTCTCCTTAACTCTACAGCCCCAGTCTCTCTCTCCCTAACTCTACAGCCCCAGTCTCTCTCTCCCCTAATCTCCAGCCCCAGATCTCTCTCTCCTTAACTCTACAGCCCCCAGTCTCTCTCTCCCTAACTCTCCAGCCCCAGTCTCTCATCCCTTAACTCTACAGCCCCAGTCTCTCTCTCCCTATCTCTACAGCCCCTAGTCTCTCTCTCCTAACTCTACAGCCTAGTCTCTCTCTCCCTAACTACTGAGTCTCTCTCTCCCTAACTCTACAGCCCTAGTATCTCTCTCCCTAACTCTCCAGCCCTAGTCTCTCTCTCCCTAACTCTACAGCCCCAGTCCTTCTCTAGCCCCAGTCTCTCTCTCCCCAACTCTCCAGCCCCAGTCCCTCTCCAGCCCCAGTCCCTCTCCAGCCCCAGTATCTCTCTCCCCAACTCTCCAGCCCCAGTCCCTCTCCAGCCCCAGTCTCTCTCCAGCCCCAGTCTCTCTCTCCCTAACTCTCCAGCCCCAGTCCCTCTCTCCCTAACTCTACAGCCCCAGTCTCTCTCTCCCTAACTCTCCAGCCCCAGTCTCTCTCTCCCTAACTCTCCAGCCCCAGATTCTCTCTCCCTAACTCTCCAGCCCCAGTCTCTCTCCAGCCCTAGTCTCTCTCTCCCTAACTCTACAGCCCTAGTCTCTCTCTCCCTAACTCTCCAGCCCCAGTCTCTCTCTCCCTAACTCTACAGCCCCAGTCCCTCTCCAGCCCCTGTCTCTCTCTCCCTAACTCTCCAGCCCTAGTCTCTCTCTCCCTAACTCTCCAGCCCCAGTCTCTCTCTCCCTAACTCTACAGCCCCAGTCTCTCTCTCCCTAACTCTACAGCCCCAGTCCCTCTCCAGCCCCAGTCTCTCTCTCCCTAACTCTCCAGCCCCAGTCTCTCTCTCCCTAACTCTACAGCCCCAGTCTCTCTCTCCCTAACTCTCCAGCCCCAGTCTCTCTCTCCCCTAACTCTCCAGCCCCAGTCTCTCTCTCCCTAACTCTACAGCCCTATTCTCTCTCTCCCCTAACTCTCCAGCCCCAGCTCTCTCTCTCCCTAACTCTACAGCCCCAGTCTCTCTCTCCCTAACTCCTACGGCCCCAGTCCCTCTCAGCCCCAGTCTCTCTCTCCCTAACTCTCCAGCCCCAGTCTCTCTCTCCCTATCTCTCCAGCCCCAGTCTCTCTCTCCCTAACTCTACAGCCCCAGTCCCTCTCCAGCCCCAGCTCTCTCTCCCTATCTCTACAGCCCCAGTCTCTCTCTCCTAACTCTACAGCCCTAGTCTCTCTCTCCCTAACTCTACAGCCCCAGTCTCTCTCTCCTAACTCTCAGCCCCAGCCTCTCTCTCCCTAACTCTCCAGCCCCAGTCTCTCTCTCCTAACTCTCAGCCCCATTTCTCTCTCTCCCTAACTCTTCAGCCCCAGTCTCTCTCCAGCCCCAGTCTCTCTCTCCCTAACTCTCCAGCCCCAGTCTCTCTCTCCCTAACTCTCCAGACCCAGTCTCTCTCTCCCTAACTCTCCAGCCCCAGTCTCTCTCTCCCTAACTCTACAGCCCTAGTCTCTCTCTCCCTAACTCTCCAGCCCCAGTCTCTCTCTCCCTAACTCTACAGCCCTAGTCTCTCTCTCCCTAACTCTCCAGCCCCAGTCTCTCTCTCCCTAACTCTCCAGCCCCAGTCTCTCTCTCCCTAACTCTCCAGCCCCAGTCTCTCTCTCCCTAACTCTCCAGACCCAGTCTCTCTCTCCCTAACTCTCAAGCCCCAGTCCCTCTCCAGCCCCAGTCCCTCTCTCCCTAACTTTCCAGCCCCAGCCTCTCTCCCTAACTCTCCAATCCCAGTCTCTCCTCCCCTAACTCTCCAATCCCAGTCTCTCTCCCCCTGACTCTCCAGCCCCAGTTTCTCTCTCCCTAACTCTCCAGCCCAGTCTCTCTCTCCCCCAGTCTCTCTCCAGCCCCATTCATTCTCTCCCTCCAGCCCCAGTCCCTCTCCCCCTAACTCTCCAGCCCCAGTCTCTCTCTCCCTAACTCTCCAGCCCCAGTCCCTCTCTGCCAGCCCCTCTCTGCCAGCCCCTCTCCAGCCCCAGTCTCTCTCTCCCTAACTCTCCAACTCCAGTCTCTCTCTCCCTAACTCTCCAGCCCCAGTCTCTCTCTCCCTAACTCTCAAGCCCCAGTCCCTATCCAGCCCCAGTCCCTCTCTCCCTAACTCTCACCCCAGTCTCTCCTCCTAACTCTCCAGCCCCAGTCTCTCTCTCCCTAACTCTCCAGCCCCAGTCTCTCTCTGTCCCTAAGTCTCCAGCCCCAGTCTCTCTCTCCTTAACTCTCCAGCCCCAGTCTATCTCCAGCCCCAGTCTCTCTCTCCCTAACTCTCCAGCCCCAGTCTCTCTCTGTCCCTAAGTCTCCAGCCCCAGTCTCTCTCTCCTTAACTCTCCAGCTCCAGTCTATCTCCAGCCCCAGTCTCTCTCTCCCTAACTCTCCAGCCCCAGTCTCTCTCTCCCTAACTCTCAAGCCCCAGTCCCTATCCAGCCCCAGTCCCTCTCTCCCTAACTCTCCAGCCCCAGTCTCTCTCTCCCTAACTCTCCAGCCCCAGTCTCTCTCTCCCTAACTCTCCAGCCCTAGTCTCTCTCTCCCTAACTCTACAGCCCCAGTCTCTCTCTCCCTAACTCTACAGCCCCAGTCTCTCTCTCCCTAACTTTCCAGCCCCTGTCTCTCTCTCCTTAACTCTACAGCCCTAGTCTCTCTCTCCTAGCTCTAGCTCCCGTCTCTCTCTCCTACTCTCAGCCCTAGTCTCTCTCTCCCTAACTCTACAGCCCCAGTCTCTCTCCAGCCCCAGTCTCTCTCTCCCTAACTCTCCAGCCCTAGTCTCTCTCTCCCTAACTCTACAGCCCCAGTCTCTCTCCAGCCCCAGTCTCTCTCTCCCTAACTCTCCAGCCCTAGTCTCTCTCTCCCTAACTCTACAGCCCCAGTCTCTCTCCAGCCCCAGTCTCTCTCTCCCTAACTCTCAAACCCTAGTCTCTCTCTCCCTAACTCTACAGCCCCAGTCCTTCTCTAGCCCCAGTCTCTCTCTCCCCAACTCTCCAGCCCCAGTCCCTCTCCAGCCCCAGTCCCTCTCCAGCCCCAGTATCTCTCTCCCCAACTCTCCAGCCCCAGTCCCTCTCTAGTTTCTCTCCGCCCAGTCTCTCTCTCCTAACTCTCCAGCCCCAGTCCCTCTCTCCTAACTCTCCAGCCCCAGTCTCTCTCTCCCTAATCTCTCCAGCCCCAGTCTCTCTCTCCCTAACTCTCAGCCCAGTCTCTCTCCAGCCTAGTCTCTCTCTCCCTAACTCTACAGCCTCTCTCTCCCTAACTCTCAGCTCCCAGTCCTCTCTCCTAACTCTCCAGCTCCCTCTCTCTCCTAACTCTCACCCCAGTCTCTGTCTCCTAACTCTAACCATCTCTCTCTCTAACTCTCCAGCCCCATCTCTCTCTCCCTAACTCTCCAGCCCCGTCTCTCTCCCTAACTCTCACCCCAGTCTCTCTCTCCTAACTCTCCAGCCCCATCTCTCTCTCCCTAACTCTACAGCCCCTAGTCTCTCTCTCCCTAACTCTACAGCCCCAGTCTCTCTCTCCCTAGCTCTCAGCCCAGCCTCTCTCCTATCTCCAGCCCCAGTCTCTCTCTCCTCACTCTCAGATTCTCTCTCTCCTAACTCTTCCGTCTCTTGCCCCAGTCTCTCTCCCCTAACTCTCCAGCCCCAGTCTCTCTCCCTACCTCAGCCCAGTCTCTCTCTCCCCTAACTCTACAGCCCCAGTCTCTCTCTCCCTAACTCTACAGCCCCTAGTCTCTCTCTCCCTAACTCTCCAGCCCCAGTCTCTCTCTCCCTAACTCTACAGCCCTAGTCTCTCTCTCCTAACTCTCTTCAGCCCCAGTCTCTCTCTCCCCCTAACTCTCCAGCCCCAGTCTCTCTCTCCCTAACTCTCCCAGCCCCAGTCTCTCTCTCCCTAACTCTCCGACCCGTCTCTCTCTCCCTAACTCTCACCAGCTCTCAGCTCCCCTCCCCTAACTCTCCAGCCCAGCTCTCTCCCTATCTCATCCCCAGTCTCTCTCCCCCTAACTCTCCAGCCCCTCTCTCTCCCCCTAACTCTCCAGTCCCCCGTTTCTCTCTCCCTAGCTCTCCAGCCCCAGTCTCTCTCTCCTACCCCAGTCTCTCTCCAGCCCCATTCATTCTCTCTCCAGCCCCAGTCCCTCTCCCCTACTCTCCAGCCCCAGTCTCTCTCTCCTAACTCTCCAGCCCCAGTCCCTCTCTGCCAGCCCCCTGCCCCCTCTCAGCCCCAGTCTCTCTCTCCCTAACTCTCCAGCTCCATCTCTCTCCCCTAACTCTCAGCCCATCTCTCTCTCCCTAGCTCTAAGCCCCAGTCCCTATCCAGCCCCAGTCCCTCTCTCCCTAACTCTCAGCCCAGTCTCTTCTCCTAACTCTAGCCCCAGTCTCTCTCTCCCTACTCTCCAGCCCCAGTCTCTCTCTGTCCTAGTCTCAGCCCCAGTCTCTCTCTCCTACCTCTCAGCCCCAGTCTCCTATCTCGCCCCAGCTCTCTCTCCTACTCTCAGCCCATCTCTGCCCTAACTCTCTCAGCCCCAGTCTCTCTCTCCTAACTCTCCAGCTCCAGTCTCTCTCGCCCCAGCTCTCTCTCCTAACTCTCCAGCCCCAGTCTCTCTCTCCTACTCTCCACCAGTCCCATCCCCCAGCCCCCCTATCTCCCCCGTCTCTCTCTCCCTAACTCTCAGCCCCAGTCTCTCTCTCCCTAACTCTCCAGCCCTAGTCTCTCTCTCCTAACTCTACACCCACTCTCTCTCCTAACTCTACAGCCCCAGTCTCTCTCTCCCCTAACTCTCCGGCCCTGTCTCTCTCTCTCCTTAGCTCTACAGCCCTAGTCTCTCTCTCCTACTTTCAGCCCGTCTCTCTCTCCCCTAACTCTCCAGCCTAGTCTCTCTCTCCTACTCTACAGCCCAGTCTCTCTCCAGCCCCAGTCTCTCTCTCCCTAACTCTCCAGCCCTAGTCTCTCTCTCCCTAACTCTACAGCCCCAGTCTCTCTCCAGCCCCAGTCTCTCTCTCCCTAACTCTCCAGCCCTAGTCTCTCTCTCCCTAACTCTACAGCCCCAGTCTCTCTCCAGCCCCATCTCTCTCTCCTAACTCTCAAACCCCCTAGTCTCTCTCTCCTAACTCTACAGCCCCAGTCTCTCTAGCCCCAGTCTCTCTCTCCCCAACTCTCCAGCCCCCAGTCCTCTCCAGCCCCAGTCCCTCTCCAGCCCCAGTATCTCTCTCCCCAACTCTCCAGCCCCAGTCCCTCTCCACCCCGTTTCTCTCAGCCCCAGTCTCTCTCTCCCCTAACTCTACAGCCCCAGTCCCTCTCTCCCTACTCTCCCCTCCCTCCCTAACTCTCCAGCCCCAGTCTCTCTCTCCTAACTCTCCAGCCCCATCTCTCTCCACCCTAGTCTCTCCTCCCTAACTCTACAGCCCCTAGTCTCTCTCTCCCTAACTCTCCAGCCCCAGTCTCTCTCTCCCTAACTCTACACCCCGTCTCCTCTCTCAGCCCAGTCTCTCTCTCCCTAACTCTCCAGCCCCAGTCTCTCTCCTAACTCTCCAGCCCCAGTCTCTCTCTCCTAACTCTCCAGCCCCAGTCTCTCTCTCCCTAACTCTACAGCCCCAGTCTCTCTCTCCTAACTCTCCAGGCCCCAGTCTCTCTCTCCCTAACTCTCCAGCCCCAGTCTCTCTCTCCCTACTCTCAGCCCTAGTCTCTCTCTCCCTAACTCTCCAGCCCCAGTCTCTCTCTCCCCTAACTCTACAGCCCAGTCCCTCTCAGCCCCAGTCTCTCTCTCCTACTCTCCACCCCAGTCTCTCTCTCCCTAACTCTACAGCCCCAGTCTCTCTCTCCCTAACTCTCAGCCCCAGTCTCTCTCTCCCTACTCTCGCCCCAGTCCCTTCAGCCCCAGTCTCTCTCTCCCCTAACTCTCCAGCCCCAGTCTCTCTCTCCCTAACTCCTACAGCCCTAGTCTCTCTCTCCTAACTCTCGCCCAGTCTTCTCTCTCTCCTAACTCTACAGCCCCAGTCCCTCTCCAGCCCCAGCTCTCTCTCCCTAACTCTCCAGCCCCAGTCTCTCTCCCTAACTCTACAGCCCCAGTCTCTCTCTCCCTAACTCTACAGCCCCAGTCTCTCTCTCCCTAACTCTCAGCCCCAGTCCCTCTCAGCCCCAGTCTCTCTCTCCAACTCCAGTCTCTCTCCTAACTCCCAGCCCCAGTCTCTCTCTCCTAACTCTCCAGCTCCCAGTCTCTCTCTCCCTAACTCTACAGCCCCAGTCTCTCTCTCCCTAATCCTCTCCAGCCCCAGTCTCTCTCTCCTAACTCTCCAGCCCCAGTCTCTCTCTTCCTAACTCTACAGCCCCAGCTTCCAGCCCCAGTCTCTCTCCCCTAACTCTCAGCCCCAGTCTCTCTCTCCCTAACTCTACAGCCCCAGTCTCTCTCTCCCTAACTCTACAGCCCCAGTCTCTCTCTCCCTAACTCTCCAGCCCCAGTCTCTCTCTCCTAACTCTACAGCCCCAGTCTCTCTCTCCTAACTCTACAGCCTCAGTCTCTCTCTCCCTAACTCTCCAGCCCCTAGTCTCTCTCTCCCTAACTCTACAGCCCCAGTCTCTCTCTCCCTAACTCTCCAGCCCCAGTCTCTCTCTCCCTAACTCTCCAGCCCTAGTCTCTCTCTCCCTAACTCTACAGCCCCAGTCTCTCTCTCTAACTCTCAGCCCCAGTCCCTCTCAGCCCCAGTCTCTCTCTCCCTAACTCTCCAGCCTAGTCTCTCTCTCCTATCTCTACAGCCCTAGTCTCTCTCTCCTAACCTCAGCCGTCTCCTCTCTACTCTCCAGCCCCATCTCTCTCCCTAACCCCCAGTCTCTCTCTCCTAACTCTACAGCCCCAGTCTCTCCCTAACTCTACAGCCCCTAGTCTCTCTCTCCAGCCCCAGTCTCTCTCCCTAACTCTCCAGCCCCAGTCTCTCTCTCCCTAACTCTACAGCCCAGTCTCTCTCTCCCTAACTCTACAGCCAGTCTCTCTCCTAAC
This sequence comes from Coregonus clupeaformis, assembly GCF_020615455.1. Classification (NCBI taxonomy): domain Eukaryota; kingdom Metazoa; phylum Chordata; class Actinopteri; order Salmoniformes; family Salmonidae; genus Coregonus; species Coregonus clupeaformis. The sequence goes on from NW_025533714.1 coordinate 98,437, forward strand.
TCTCCAGCCCTAGTCTCTCTCTCCCTAAGTCTCCAGCCCCGTCTCTCTCTCCCTAACTCTCAGCCCCAGTCTCTCTCCAGCCCCTAGTCTCTCTCTCCTAACTCTACAGCCCCTAGTCTCTCTCCCTAACTCTCAGCCCCCAGTCTCTCTCTCCCTAACTCTACAGCCCCAGTCCCTCTCCAGCCCCAGTCTCTCTCTCCCTAACTCTCCAGCCCCAGTCTCTGTCTCCCTAACTCTACAGCCCCAGTCTCTCTCTCCCTAACTCTCCAGCCCCAGTCTCTCTCTCCCTAACTCTACAGCCCCAGTCTCTCTCTCCCTAACTCTCCAGCCCCAGTCTCTCTCTCCCTAACTCTCCAGCCCCAGTCTCTCTCTCCCTAACTCTACAGCCCTAGTCTCTCTCTCCCTAACTCTCCAGCCCCAGTCTCTCTCTCCCTAACTCTACAGCCCCAGTCCCTCTCCAGCCCCCAGTCTCTCTCTCCCTAACTCTCCAGCCCCAGTCTCTCTCTCCCTAACTCTACAGCCCTAGTCTCTCTCTCCTAACTCTCAGCCCCAGTCTCTCTCTTCCTAACTCCTACAGCCCCAGTCCCTCTCCAGCCCCAGTCTCTCTCTCCCTAACTCTCCAGCCCCAGTCTCTCTCTCCCTAACTCTACAGCCCCAGTCTCTCTCTCCCTAACTCTCCAGCCCCAGTCTCTCTCTCCCTAACTCTCCAGCCCCAGTCTCTCTCTCCCTAACTCTCCAGCCCCAGTCTCTCTCTCCCTAACTCTACAGCCCTAGTCTCTCTCTCCCTAACTCTACAGCCCCAGTCTCTCTCTCCTAACTCTACAGCCCCAGTCCCTCTCCAGCCCCAGTCTCTCTCTCCTAACTCTCAGCCCCAGTCCTCTCAGCTTCTCTCTCTCCCTAACTCTCAGCCCCAGTCCTCTCCAGCCCCAGTCTCTCTCTCCCTAACTCTACAGCCCCAGTCCCTCTCCAGCCCCAGTCTCTCTCTCCCTAACTCTCCAGCCCCAGTCTCTCTCTCCCTAACTCTACAGCCCTAGTCTCTCTCTCCCTAACTCTACAGCCCTAGTCTCTCTCTCCCTAACTCTACAGCCCCAGTCTCTCTCTCCTAACTCTCAGCCCCAGTCTCTCTCTCCCTAACTCTACAGCCCCAGTCCCTCTCCAGCCCCAGTCTCTCTCTCCCTAACTCTCAGCCCCAGTCTCTCTCTCCCTAACTCTCCCTAACCTGCCCCTAGTCTCTCTCTCCCTAGCTCCTACAGTCCCTAGTCTCTCTCCCTAACTCTACAGCCCTAGTCTCTCTCTCCCTAACTCTACAGCCCTAGTCTCTCTCTCCCTAACTCTACAGCCCCAGTCTCTCTCTCCCTAACTCTCCAGCCCCAGTCTCTCTCTCCCTAACTCTACAGCCCCAGTCCCTCTCCATCCCCAGTCTCTCTCTCCCTAACTCTCCAGCCCCAGTCTCTGTCTCCCTAACTCTACAGCCCCAGTCTCTCTCTCCCTAACTCTACAGCCCTAGTCTCTCTCTCCCTAACTCTACAGCCCCAGTCTCTCTCTCCTAACTCTACAGCCCCAGTCTCTCTCTCCCTAACTCTACAGCCCTAGTCTCTCTCTCCCTAACTCTACAGCCCCAGTCTCTGTCTCCCTAACTCTACAGCCCCAGTCTCTCTCTCCTAACTCTGCCAGTCCCAGTCTCTCTCCCTAACTCTACAGCCCCAGTCCCTCTCCATCCCCAGTCTCTCTCTCCCTAACTCTCCAGCCCCAGTCTCTGTCTCCCTAACTCTACAGCCCCAGTCTCTCTCTCCCTAACTCTCCAGCCCCAGTCTCTCTCTCCCTAACTCTACAGCCCCAGTCTCTCTCTCCCTAACTCTCAGCCCCAGTCTCTCTCTCCCTAACTCTCCAGCCCCAGTCTCTCTCTCCCTAACTCTACAGCCCTAGTCTCTCTCTCCCTAACTCTCCAGCCCCAGTCTCTCTCTCCCTAACTCTACAGCCCCAGTCCCTCTCCAGCCCCAGTCTCTCTCTCCCTAACTCTCCAGCCCCAGTCTCTCTCTCCCTAACTCTACAGCCCTAGTCTCTCTCTCCCTAACTCTACAGCCCCAGTCTCTCTCTCCCTAACTCTACAGCCCCAGTCCCTCTCCAGCCCCAGTCTCTCTCTCCCTAACTCTCCAGCCCCAGTCCCTCTCCAGCCCCAGTCTCTCTCTCCCTAACTCTCCAGCCCCAGTCCCTCTCCAGCCCCAGTCTCTCTCTCCCTAACTCTACAGCCCCAGTCCCTCTCCAGCCCCAGTCTCTCTCTCCCTAACTCTCCAGCCCCAGTCTCTCTCTCCCTAACTCTACAGCCCTAGTCTCTCTCTCCCTAACTCTACAGCCCTAGTCTCTCTCTCCCTAACTCTACAGCCCCAGTCTCTCTCTCCCTAACTCTCCAGCCCCAGTCTCTCTCTCCCTAACTCTACAGCCCCAGTCCCTCTCCAGCCCCAGTCTCTCTCTCCCTAACTCTCCAGCCCCAGTCTCTCTCTCCCTAACTCTACAGCCCTAGTCTCTCTCTCCCTAACTCTCCAGCCCCAGTCTCTCTCTCCCTAACTCTACAGCCCTAGTCTCTCTCTCCCTAACTCTACAGCCCCAGTCTCTCTCTCCCTAACTCTCCAGCCCCAGTCCCTCTCCAGCCCCAGTACCTCTCCAGCCCCAGTCTCTCTCTCCCCAACTCTACAGCCCTAGTCTCTCCCTCCCTAACTCTCCAGCCCTAGTCTCTCTCTCCCTAAGTCTCCAGCCCCAGTCTCTCTCTCCTTAACTCTCCAGCCCCAGTCTCTCTCCAGCCCCAGTCTCTCTCTCCCTAACTCTCCAGCCCCAGTCTCTCTCTCCCTAACTCTCCAGCCCCAGTCTCTCTCTCCCTAACTCTCCAGCCCCAGTCCCTCTCCAGCCCCAGTCCCTCTCCCCCTAACTCTCCAGCCCCAGTCTCTCTCTCCCCAACTCTCCAGCCCCAGTCTCTCTCTCCCTAACTCTACAGCCCTAGTCTCTCTCTCCCTAACTCTACAGCCCTAGTCTCTCTCTCCCTAACTCTACAGCTCTAGTCTCTCTCTCCCAGTCTCTCTCTCCCTAAATCTCCAGTGGTGGTGTTCAGGGTTTATCAGAGGACCTGGCTGCTCTGGGTTCTCTGGGTGATGAGAGACCAGCTTGGTCAGATCCCTTCTGACACAACCACACAGGGTTGAGAGAGAGAGAGAGAGAGAGAGAGAGAGAGAGACATTCTCAACTATTTATAAAAAAAAAAAAAAATTAGAATGAGATAAACACTCGAATCTAAAAATAATTCAAGAGAAGAAGTGATGAACAACAACTCTATTCAATCAGAATATTAAAAAAAGTAACTTTGCACCTCAAATTAAAAAGTTTTGACTCTCGCTAGCTAGCTACACAACAGAAACCTAGCCAGCAGGCTAACAAGCCAGCCAGGGGAGTTAATACAACTACATCAAACGACCAAACTGAGTGAGTAAATCAAAAAGGAGCACGGACTTTTCACTATTTTTGCTGGTTTTTGAGCTAAACAGGAGCTAGCTAGCAACAGCAGCAGACAAACAAAACCGGTTGCCATGGCAACAGTGCAGCAAAACAGAGCAGTAGTAGCAGAGCCCACAGGCACCATGTCCCCACTCCCTCTCAGCGCTGAGTCCATTCTCTACCCTCCAGAGGCCCACAGGCACCATGTCCCCACTCCCTCTCAGCGCTGAGTCCATTCTCTACCCTCCAGAGGCCCACAGGCACCATGTCCCCACTCCCCCTCAGCGCTGAGTCCATTCTCTACCCTCCAGAGGCCCACAGGCACCATGTCCCCACTCCCCCTCAGCGCTGAGTCCATTCTCTACCCTCCAGAGGCCCACAGGCACCATGTCCCCACTCCCCCTCAGCGCTGAGTCCATTCTCTACCCTCCAGAGGCCCACAGGCACCATGTCCCCACTCCCTCTCAGCGCTGAGTCCATTCTCTACCCTCCAGAGTCCACAGGCACCATGTCCCCACTCCCCCTCAGCGCTGAGTCCATTCTCTACCCTCCAGAGGCCCACAGGCACCATGTCCCCCACTCCCCCTCAGCGCTGAGTCCATTCTCTACCCTCCAGAGGCCCACAGGCACCATGTCCCCACTCCCTCTCAGCGCTGAGTCCATTCTCTACCCTCCAGAGTCCACAGGCACCATGTCCCCACTCCCCCTCAGCGCTGAGTCCATTCTCTACCCCCCAGAGGCCCACAGGCACCATGTCCCCACTCCCCCTCAGCGCTGAGTCCATTCTCTACCCGCCAGAGGCCAAAAATGACACAACGAGGAAAGCTTTTAAACAGAATCTACTAAAGGGGAGGCCAGAAACCCTTTTCACAGACCTCTCCAAAAACCGTGATGTGAGTAATCTCATCTTTCTCACTGACCAGCCAATTGCATGGCGCTCAGCAGTCTGCTCTCACTACCCATCCGTAAAGAAAGAGGGAATCTGTAATGGGTGGAAGCTGAAAGTGAAAGAGACAGACGACCCTGACAGCACCATGATAACAATCAACCTCTACAAGACTGGGACTGTCATGGTGCAAGGTAACCTTAGGCTGTTTGAAACAGACTTTCAGACCATTAAGGAGAGAGCGGAGAGAGAGAAGGACACCACCAGTGACATGCCCTCCAACAAGACAAACTCCACCAGCACCACCCTCACCCAAAAAGGCACATCCAGCACCTCTCTTCCCACCATAGTGGAGGACACGCCCCAGGATGAGACAGACCCCCTCAGTGCAGAGCAGGCTCAGGCCCTCCTCACCACCATGGCTGCCATGAGGGATCAGTTCACCACACTGGAGGGAGAGGTGGTCCTGCTCAGGGAGAGTGTGAGCAAACAGCAACCAGACATCCACACCTTAGAGGAGCTCCTAACCAAGGTGCGGACAGAGCAGGACAGCAGCCTTGCAACACAGCTGAAAAAAGTTGAGCAAGAGAGAGACACCAGCCCCACTCTACCCCCTCCAGTCCAGAAGATACACTGGCTGAGATCGTCCTGTTGATGGACTCAAATGGGAAGTTTGTTCAGGAGAATAAACTTTTCCCTACACACAAAACGAGAAAGGTGTGGTGCCCAACAACGCAGAGTGCCATGGAGCTGCTTGATAAGGCCCAGCTCGGGTCGCCAAGCCACATAATCATACACACCGGAAGCAATGACCTGCGTGCTCAGCAGGAGAGGGTAGTGACTTCACTACGGCAAGTGATTGAGAAGGCCTCCGCAATCTTCCCCAACTCAAGGATCGTGGTGTCAACCCTTCTACAGAGGAAGGACTTCCACCCTGCCACAATTCAAAGAATAAACGCCAGCCTCTCCCGGGACTGTGCCCTGCGACCCAATGTACACCTGGCCCACCATCCCACCCTCGATCTGGACTGTCTCTATGACCATGTTCACCTGTACAGGGAGACAGTCTCCATCCTTGCCAAGTCTCTCAAGGACGTCACTTTAAACCGCAGCCCGACCTCTCCACCCAGGAACCCCCAAGATCACAGAGACAACACCCCGGACCAGCACCCTGGACCCCCCAGCCACGGCCACAGCACCACCAACCTCAATGCCCACCACAACCAGCGCAGCACAGACCACCCCAGCCCAGCTTCAGACCCACCCAGACGAGGCCTAACACCCCCCTCCCCCCCACCGCAGACCCACACCTGGAGGAGCCACAGCCCGGCAGACAGAGCTATGCACAAGCTGTGAGAGGAGCAACTGGTCCAGCTCCCACCAACGAAATGAGTGATATTAAACAAATGCTGAATCTACTATGCTCACATGTGATAGGCCGAGGGTCATGGTAAGATGAGCACAAGAACTCCACCATCCTCACACTACATCCACCCAAGTGGAATGACACAAATGCTATCTTAAATTATAAACAAATCACATTTGCATAATAAGAGTTTACGTTAATTGAGAAATCATATTTTAATAGTTCTTGTTGGATTGTGAGTGTTTATCTCATTTTGAATGTAAAGAAAAAACAGTTATGAAATCTTTTTACGTTGCATGTTGGAATTTACAAGGAAATAGGTCCTCTGCTTTTGGGCTAAAGAGCAGAAACCCAGACTTCCTTAAAGAAATGTATGATGTTGATATTGTAGTACTACAGGAATCAGAGGTGATGTTTCCACTAGGTTATAGTGGCTTGTGAAAGTATTCACCCCCCTTTGCATTTGTCCTATTTTGTTGCCTTACAACCTGGAATTAAAATGGATTTTTGGGGGGGTTTGTATCATTTGATTTACACAACATGCCTACCACTTTTGTGATGAGTGATTTGAAGGAGTCAGGCGCAGGAGGGTAAATCATAAAATCACAGTATACAGAGTTTATTCCGGAATACAGAGTTACGCAGAATTGTGTCAAAATAGGCACACGGGGAAAATATACCCCGGCAATACAAAATAAACGGAGCTCAATCGAGCTACACTCTCCTCACACTAAACATTCACCCACAAGGAGAAGGGGGCAGAGGGGACACTTATACACGTACTGATGAGGGGATATGAACCAGGTGTGTGTAATAGACAAGACAAAACAAATGGAATGATGAGATGAGGAGCGGCAGTAGCTAGAAGGCCGGTGACGACGAATGCCGAAGCCTGCTCGAACAAGGAGAGGAGGCAGCTTCGGAGGAAGTCGTGAACTTTGAAGATGCTAAATTTTTTTGGGGTGAAACAAACAAGAATTAGACACAAAAACAGAAAACCTGAGCATGCGTAACTATTCACCCCCCCAAAGTCAATACTTTGTAGAGCCACCTTTTGCAGCAATTATAGCTGCAAGTCTCTTGGGGTATGTCTCTATAAGCTTAGCACATCTAGCCACTGGGATTTATGCCCATTCTTCAAGGCAAAACTGCTCCAGCTCCTTCAAGTTGGATGGGTTCCGCTGGTGTACAGCAATCTTTAAGTCATACCACAGATTCTCAATTGGATTGAGGTCTGGGCTTTGACTAGGCCATTCCAAGACATTTAAATGTTTCCCCTTAAACCACTCAAGTGTTGCTTTAGCAGTATGCTTAGTGTCATTGTCCTGCTGGAAGGTGAACCTCCGTCCCAGTCTCAAATCTCTGGAAGACTGAAACAGGTTTCCCTCAAGAATTTCCCTGTATTTAGCGCCATCCATCATTCCTTCAATTCTGACCAGTTTCCCAGTCCCTGCCGATGGAAAAACATCCCCACAGCATGATGCTGCCACCACCATGCTTCACTGTGGGGAGGGTGTTCTCGGGGTGATGAGAGGTGTTGTGTTTGCGTCAGACATAGCGTTTTCCTTGATGGCCAAAAAGCTCAATTTTAGTCTCATCTGACCAGAGTACCTTCTTCCATATGTTTGGGGAGTCTCCCACATGCCTTTTGCCGAACACCAAACGTGTTTGCTTATTTTTTTCTTTAAGCAATGGCTTTTTTTCTGGCCACTCTTCCGTAAAGCCCAGCTCTGGGGAGTGTATGGCTTAAAGTGGTCCTATGGACAGATACTCCAATCTCTGCTGTGGAGCTCTGCAGCTCCTTCAGTGTTATCTTTGGTCTCTTTGTTGCCTCTCTGATTAATGCCCTCCTTGCCTGGTCCGTGAGTCTTTCCATTTTTTAATAATGGATTTAATGGTGCTCTGTGGGATGTTCAAAGTTTCGGATATTTTTTTATAACCCAACCCTGATCTGTACTTCTCCACAACTTTGTCCCTGACCTGTTTGGAGAGCTCCTTGGTCTTCATGGTGCCGCTTGCATGGTGGTGCCCCTTGCTTAGTGGTGTTGCAAACTCTGGGGCTTTTCAGAAAAGGTGTATATATACTGAGATCATGTGACAGATCATGTGACACTTAGATTGCACACAGGTGGACTTTATTTAACTAATTATGTGACTTCTGAAGGTAATTGGTTGCACCAGATCTTATTTAGGGGCTTCATAGCGAAGGGGGAGAATACATATACATGCACCACTTTTCTGTTATTTATTTTTTAGAATTGTTTGAAACAAGTTTTTCTTTTCATTTCACTTCACCAATTTGGACTATGTTGTGTATGTCCATTACAGGAAATCCAAATAAAAATCTATTTAAATTACAGGTTGTAATGCAACAAAACAGGAAAAACGCAAAGGGGGATGAATCCTTTTGCAAGGCACTGTATAGGGAGATAATCGTACCATCCACCAAAAATCAACAAGGAGGCTATCTTAACAGATAAAAACGTCTTCCTCTGTGCCACGTACATTCCCCCCTCAGAATCACCCTACTTCAATGAAGAGAGTTTCTCCATTCTAGAGGGGGAGATTAGTCACTTTCAGGCCCAAGGCAACGTGCTGGTCTGTGGAGACCTGAATGCTAGAACAGCAGAAGAACTAGACACTATTAACAGTCATGGGGACAAACACCTACCGGGAAGCAACAACCTTTCCCTCCCCACATACCCCCCCCCCAGAAACAACTATGACAAAGTGAAAAACAAAAATGGAGTACAGCTCCTGAAGCTCTGTTGAACACTGGGTCTGTACATAGTCAATGTTAGGCTAAGAGGGGACTCTTTTGGTAGGTACACCTACAGCTCATCCCTTGGCAGCAGTACTGTAGACTACTTCATCACAGACCTTAACCCAGAGTCTCTCAGAGCCTTCACAGTCAGCCCACTGACACCCCTATCAGACCGCTGTAAAATCACAGTGTATCTGAGAAGAGCAAAATCCAACCATGAAGCATCACGGCCCAATAAATTACATGAACAGGCCTATAGATGGAGTGCAAACAGTACAGAAATCTACCAAAAAGCAATTAGTAGCCCAAAAATACAATCTCTCCTGGACATCTTTTTAGCCTTAACATTCTCCTACAGCAATGAAGGTGTAAATGTTTAGCCTCCTTGGCTAATCTAAAGAAACAAACCAAAAATAATAGATAATGAAAAATGGTTTGATAATGATTGCAAAAATCTAAGGAAGTCATTGAGAGGGGGGCGGAGCTAGCATGTTGGAGTGAACGTGTCACACCCTGGCTCTGGGACTCATTATGTTGAGCCAGGGTGTGTTCATTCTATGTGTTCTGTTTCCATGTTGGGTGTTCTAGGTTGTTTATTTCTATGTTTAACAAACTGGAGGGACAAATTCACTTACTGGATAGGGAGAATGCTAGACATCCATCTATGGAGAAACATAAAAAAATGATGTCTTTAAAATTTAAATACAATCAGATCCTCTCGGCTAAAATTGCTAAATCTTTTCTCTATGCCAAGCAAAAATATTTTGAGTTTGGTGACAAACCACACAAATTACTCGCCAGACAACTTCGAAAAAATGTGAGTGACCGAATGATTCACAAAGTTACATCTGCATCTGGGGAATTACTCTCCTCCCCCAAAGACATCAATGACAGATTCCGTCAGTTTTATGAGACTCTATATACATCTAAAGCGGATCCTAACCCCTTAATTATGCAAAACTTTTTGGAGGACTGTAATCTTCCTGCCCTGAACCAGGAAGACTCTAACTTCCTGAATAAGGAAATATCTCTTGAAGAAATTAGAGAAACAATTAAATCTCTAAAGAGTGGCAAGACCCCGGGCCCAGATGGATACCCTGGTGAATTCTATAAAACATTCAGCAACATGCTCTCTCCCTACCTGCACAAAATGTTGGTTCGGGCCAATGAGGATGGAGCTCTCCCATCTACTTTGGATGAGGCGTTTATTACAGTTATACATAAGAAGGGTAAAGATCCGGAAGAGGTAGGGTCATACAGACCAATATCCCTCCTTAATACAGACCAAAAGATTTTAGCAAAAACTCTGGCTAACAGGCTTAGCACTTTAATTGGCAAATTGGTCCATTCGGACCAGACCGGCTTTATCCCTAACAGAAACTCACTCTTCAATCTCAGGCGCCTCTTCAACATTATGTATTCTCAGAGGTTACCTAACGTGGACCTTGCCGTTATATCTCTTGACGCCGAAAAGGCCTTTGACCAAGTTGAGTGGCCCTATCTATTCAAGGTCCTACAGAAATTTTACATTGGAGATGGGTTCATAAATTGGATCCAGCTTTTATATAGGAACCCCTGTGCGAGAATACTCACTAACCAATCACTGTCGCCCCGATTTAACCTTCACAGAGGGACAAGGCAGGGTTGTGCGCTGTCGCCTATGCTCTTCGCCCTAATTATTGAACCTCTCGCTCAAGCGATCAGATCTCATTCAGCAATACACGGCTACAATACTAAAGATACTCTAAATAAGATTTCCCTATACGCAGATGATATTCTCCTCTATGTAACAGAACCCCAAGCTAGTATTCCAGCTATTCTTGAGGTGATTAATTTGTTTGGTACCTTCTCGGGATACAGAATAAATTGGAACAAGAGTGAATTAATGCCCATACGGTTGCAAAACACCTCCTGGCTAGAACATCTTCCAGTTAAGTTATCTTCAGAAAAATGTATCTACCTTGGAATTGTAGTTACCAAACAATACTCCTTACTATTTAAAGAGAATTTCCCTTCTCTGATGCAAAATCTCAAGGCAACTCTCCCAATTTCTCTGCTCGGAAGAATTAATGCCATTAAAATGGTCTTCCTCCCACAACTGCTCTACCTATACCAGAACATCCCAGTATTCATACCTAAATCCTTTCAGAAACAACTGGACTCTATTATCAATCCTTTCATCTGGGATTATAAAACACACAGGATAGGTAAAAAACACCTATGTAAATCCAAGATGGAAGGAGGATTGTCTCTCCCAAATTTTATATTTTACTATTGGGCCGCTAACCTCCGCGCTGTTACGTTTTTGCTGGATGACGCACCCCCGCCATCCAGCTGGCTTAGCATGGAGCGGGAGGAGTGTCACCCCTTCTCTATTGGTGCCGTCAATCTGCTGTCAATCTGGAGATGTCACTTTACCATAACAATCCTATTATACATAGCACAGTCCGAATCTGGAAGCAAATTAAAGTCCACTTTGAGCTTAGACCAATATCATTCATGCTCCCTGTTGCCAGGAATCCCTCCTTTGCCCCCTCTAACCTTGATAACACCTTTGAGCGATGGGGAGAGTTGGGGATAAGTACCATAGGGGATTTATATATAGGAGGGACCTTTGCTTCCTTTGAATCGCTGAGGGAAACTTATAACCTTCCCAGAAGTAACTTTTTCAGATACCTACAAATTAGAGACTATGTTAGAAAACACCTCCCAACATTTGGGAATGCTAAACCTTCCATGTTTGACGGATGCATAAAAATATGCCCCACCTCAGACAAACTGATATCTCGTCTATATGACGCTTTTCAATCTGTTAGCGCACCCTCTACTGATGCCATTAAGGCAAAATGGGAGGAAGAACTAGGGACTGACATTTCGGTGGCAGACTGGGAGGATAGCTTGGAGTATATCCACACCTGCTCCATTAACTCCAGACATCGTCTCATACAATTTATGGTATTACACAGATTACACTATTCCAAAACTAAACTGCATAGGATATTTCCTGATCCATCCCCTATGTGTGATAAATGTCAGGCTGAGCAGGGTACACTACTCCACTGCTT
>NW_025533714.1:117500-142500 GCF_020615455.1 Coregonus clupeaformis
GTCTAGTTTTACTCTGCACGCTGCTAACAGTCTAGTTTTACTCTGCACGCTGCTAACAGTCTAGTTTTACTCTGCACGCTGCTAACAGTCTAGTTTTACTCTGCACACTGCTAACAGTCTAGTTTTACTCTGCATGCTGCTAACAGTCTAGTTTGACTCTGCACGCTGCTAACAGTCTAGTTTGACTCTGCACGCTGCTAACAGTCTAGTTTTACTCTGCACGCTGCTAACAGTCTAGTTTGACTCTGCACGCTGCTAACAGTCTAGTTTGACTCTGCACGCTGCTAACAGTCTAGTTTTACTCTGCACGCTGCTAACAGTCTAGTTTTACTCTGCACGCTGCTAACAGTCTAGTTTTACTCTGCACGCTGCTAACAGTCTAGTTTGACTCTCCACGCTGCTAACAGTCTAGTTTTACTCTGCACGCTGCTAACAGTCTAGTTTTACTCTGCACGCTGCTAACAGTCTAGTTTGACTCTCCACGCTGCTAACAGTCTAGTTTTACTCTGCACGCTGCTAACAGTCTAGTTTTACTCTGCACGCTGCTAACAGTCTAGTTTTACTCTGCACGCTGCTAACAGTCTAGTTTTACTCTGCACGCTGCTAACAGTCTAGTTTGACTCTCCACGCTGCTAACAGTCTAGTTTTACTCTGCACGCTGCTAACAGTCTAGTTTTACTCTGCACGCTGCTAACAGTCTAGTTTGACTCTGCACGCTGCTAACAGTCTAGTTTTACTCTGCACGCTGCTAACAGTCTAGTTTGACTCTCCACGCTGCTAACAGTCTAGTTTTACTCTGCACGCTGCTAACAGTCTAGTTTGACTCTGCACGCTGCTAACAGTCTAGTTTGACTCTGCACGCTGCTAACAGTCTAGTTTTACTCTGCACGCTGCTAACAGTCTAGTTTGACTCTGCACGCTGCTAACAGTCTAGTTTGACTCTGCACGCTGCTAACAGTCTAGTTTTACTCTCCACGCTGCTAACAGTCTAGTTTTACTCTGCACGCTGCTAACAGTCTAGTTTTACTCTGCACGCTGCTAACAGTCTAGTTTTACTCTGCACGCTGCTAACAGTCTAGTTTGACTCTGCATGCTGCTAACAGTCTAGTTTTACTCTCCACGCTGCTAACAGTCTAGTTTTACTCTGCACGCTGCTAACAGTCTAGTTTTACTCTGCACGCTGCTAACAGTCTAGTTTTACTCTCCACGCTGCTAACAGTCTAGTTTTACTCTGCACGCTGCTAACAGTCTAGTTTTACTCTGCACGCTGCTAACAGTCTAGTTTTGACTCTGCACGCTGCTAACAGTCTAGTTTTACTCTGCACGCTGCTAACAGTCTAGTTTTACTCTGCACGCTGCTAACAGTCTAGTTTGACTCTGCACGCTGCTAACAGTCTAGTTTGACTCTGCACGCTGCTAACAGTCTAGTTTTACTCTGCACGCTGCTAACAGTCTAGTTTTACTCTGCACGCTGCTAACAGTCTAGTTTTACTCTGCACGCTGCTAACAGTCTAGTTTTACTCTGCACGCTGCTAACAGTCTAGTTTTTACTCTGCACGCTGCTAACAGTCTAGTTTTACTCTGCACGCTGCTAACAGTCTAGTTTTACTCTGCACGCTGCTAACAGTCTAGTTTTACTCTGCACTGCTAACAGTCTAGTTTTACTCTCCACGCTGCTAACAGTCTAGTTTTACTCTGCACGCTGCTAACAGTCTAGTTTTACTCTGCACGCTGCTAACAGTCTAGTTTTACTCTGCACGCTGCTAACAGTCTAGTTTTACTCTGCACGCTGCTAACAGTCTAGTTTTACTCTGCACGCTGCTAACAGTCTAGTTTTACTCTGCACGCTGCTAACAGTCTAGTTTTACTCTGCACGCTGCTAACAGTCTAGTTTGACTCTGCACGCTGCTAACAGTCTAGTTTGACTCTGCACGCTGCTAACAGTCTAGTTTTACTCTGCACGCTGCTAACAGTCTAGTTTGACTCTGCACGCTGCTAACAGTCTAGTTTTACTCTGCACGCTGCTAACAGTCTAGTTTTACTCTGCACGCTGCTAACAGTCTAGTTTGACTCTCCACGCTGCTAACAGTCTAGTTTTACTCTGCACGCTGCTAACAGTCTAGTTTTACTCTGCATGCTGCTAACAGTCTAGTTTTACTCTGCACGCTGCTAACAGTCTAGTTTTACTCTGCACGCTGCTAACAGTCTAGTTTTACTCTGCACGCTGCTAACAGTCTAGTTTTACTCTGCACGCTGCTAACAGTCTAGTTTTACTCTGCACGCTGCTAACAGTCTAGTTTTACTCTGCACGCTGCTAACAGTCTAGTTTTACTCTGCACGCTGCTAACAGTCTAGTTTTACTCTGCACGCTGCTAACAGTCTAGTTTTTACTCTGCACGCTGCTAACAGTCTAGTTTTACTCTGCACGCTGCTAACAGTCTAGTTTGACTCTGCACGCTGCTAACAGTCTAGTTTGACTCTGCACGCTGCTAACAGTCTAGTTTTACTCTGCACGCTGCTAACAGTCTAGTTTTACTCTGCACGCTGCTAACAGTCTAGTTTGACTCTCCACGCTGCTAACAGTCTAGTTTTACTCTGCACGCTGCTAACAGTCTAGTTTTACTCTGCACGCTGCTAACAGTCTAGTTTTACTCTGCACGCTGCTAACAGTCTAGTTTTACTCTGCATGCTGCTAACAGTCTAGTTTTACTCTGCATGCTGCTAACAGTCTAGTTTTACTCTGCACGCTGCTAACAGTCTAGTTTTACTCTGCACGCTGCTAACAGTCTAGTTTGACTCTGCACGCTGCTAACAGTCTAGTTTTACTCTGCATGCTGCTAACAGTCTAGTTTTACTCTGCATGCTGCTAACAGTCTAGTTTTACTCTGCACGCTGCTAACAGTCTAGTTTGACTCTCCACGCTGCTAACAGTCTAGTTTTACTCTGCACGCTGCTAACAGTCTAGTTTGACTCTGCACGCTGCTAACAGTCTAGTTTTACTCTGCACGCTGCTAACAGTCTAGTTTGACTCTCCACGCTGCTAACAGTCTAGTTTTACTCTGCACGCTGCTAACAGTCTAGTTTGACTCTGCACGCTGCTAACAGTCTAGTTTTACTCTGCATGCTGCTAACAGTCTAGTTTTACTCTGCACGCTGCTAACAGTCTAGTTTGACTCTGCACGCTGCTAACAGTCTAGTTTTACTCTGCACGCTGCTAACAGTCTAGTTTTACTCTGCACGCTGCTAACAGTCTAGTTTGACTCTGCACGCTGCTAACAGTCTAGTTTGACTCTGCACGCTGCTAACAGTCTAGTTTTACTCTGCACGCTGCTAACAGTCTAGTTTTACTCTGCACGCTGCTAACAGTCTAGTTTGACTCTGCACGCTGCTAACAGTCTAGTTTGACTCTGCACGCTGCTAACAGTCTAGTTTTACTCTGCACGCTGCTAACAGTCTAGTTTGACTCTGTACGCTGCTAACAGTCTAGTTTTACTCTCCACGCTGCTAACAGTCTAGTTTTACTCTGCACGCTGCTAACAGTCTAGTTTTACTCTGCACGCTGCTAACAGTCTAGTTTTACTCTGCACGCTGCTAACAGTCTAGTTTGACTCTGCACGCTGCTAACAGTCTAGTTTTACTCTGCACGCTGCTAACAGTCTAGTTTTACTCTGCACGCTGCTAACAGTCTAGTTTGACTCTCCACGCTGCTAACAGTCTAGTTTTACTCTGCACGCTGCTAACAGTCTAGTTTGACTCTCCACGCTGCTAACAGTCTAGTTTTTACTCTGCACGCTGCTAACAGTCTAGTTTGACTCTGCACGCTGCTAACAGTCTAGTTTTACTCTGCACGCTGCTAACAGTCTAGTTTTACTCTGCACGCTGCTAACAGTCTAGTTTTACTCTGCACGCTGCTAACAGTCTAGTTTTACTCTGCACGCTGCTAACAGTCTAGTTTGACTCTCCACGCTGCTAACAGTCTAGTTTTACTCTGCACGCTGCTAACAGTCTAGTTTGACTCTGCACGCTGCTAACAGTCTAGTTTTACTCTGCACGCTGCTAACAGTCTAGTTTTACTCTGCACGCTGCTAACAGTCTAGTTTTACTCTGCATGCTGCTAACAGTCTAGTTTTACTCTGCACGCTGCTAACAGTCTAGTTTGACTCTGCACGCTGCTAACAGTCTAGTTTGACTCTGCACGCTGCTAACAGTCTAGTTTTACTCTGCACGCTGCTAACAGTCTAGTTTTACTCTGCACGCTGCTAACAGTCTAGTTTTACTCTGCACACTGCTAACAGTCTAGTTTTACTCTGCACGCTGCTAACAGTCTAGTTTTACTCTGCACGCTGCTAACAGTCTAGTTTTACTCTGCACGCTGCTAACAGTCTAGTTTTACTCTGCACGCTGCTAACAGTCTAGTTTGACTCTGCACGCTGCTAACAGTCTAGTTTTACTCTGCACGCTGCTAACAGTCTAGTTTTACTCTGCACGCTGCTAACAGTCTAGTTTTACTCTGCACGCTGCTAACAGTCTAGTTTTACTCTGCACGCTGCTAACAGTCTAGTTTTACTCTGCACACTGCTAACAGTCTAGTTTGACTCTGCATGCTGCTAACAGTCTAGTTTTACTCTGCACACTGCTAACAGTCTAGTTTTACTCTGCACGCTGCTAACAGTCTAGTTTTACTCTGCACGCTGCTAACAGTCTAGTTTGACTCTCCACGCTGCTAACAGTCTAGTTTGACTCTCCACGCTGCTAACAGTCTAGTTTTACTCTGCACGCTGCTAACAGTCTAGTTTTACTCTGCACGCTGCTAACAGTCTAGTTTTACTCTGCACGCTGCTAACAGTCTAGTTTTTACTCTGCACGCTGCTAACAGTCTAGTTTGACTCTGCACGCTGCTAACAGTCTAGTTTTACTCTGCACACTGCTAACAGTCTAGTTTGACTCTGCACGCTGCTAACAGTCTAGTTTTACTCTGCACGCTGCTAACAGTCTAGTTTTACTCTGCACGCTGCTAACAGTCTAGTTTTACTCTGCACGCTGCTAACAGTCTAGTTTTACTCTGCACGCTGCTAACAGTCTAGTTTTACTCTGCACGCTGCTAACAGTCTAGTTTTACTCTGCACGCTGCTAACAGTCTAGTTTGACTCTGCACGCTGCTAACAGTCTAGTTTTACTCTGCACGCTGCTAACAGTCTAGTTTGACTCTGCATGCTGCTAACAGTCTAGTTTTACTCTGCACGCTGCTAACAGTCTAGTTTTACTCTGCACGCTGCTAACAGTCTAGTTTTACTCTGCACGCTGCTAACAGTCTAGTTTGACTCTGCACGCTGCTAACAGTCTAGTTTTACTCTGCACGCTGCTAACAGTCTAGTTTGACTCTGCACGCTGCTAACAGTCTAGTTTTACTCTGCACGCTGCTAACAGTCTAGTTTGACTCTGCACGCTGCTAACAGTCTAGTTTTACTCTGCACGCTGCTAACAGTCTAGTTTTACTCTGCACGCTGCTAACAGTCTAGTTTGACTCTGCACGCTGCTAACAGTCTAGTTTGACTCTGCACGCTGCTAACAGTCTAGTTTTACTCTGCACGCTGCTAACAGTCTAGTTTTACTCTGCACGCTGCTAACAGTCTAGTTTGACTCTGCACGCTGCTAACAGTCTAGTTTTACTCTGCACGCTGCCAGTCTATTGCTGTTGGTGCACTCAAAAATAAGAAGGTCTTCAATTTTTCTCCAATCTCTAAAGTGGTCTCCTGATGTGGGTTAAGCATTGGGTTAAGGTTATGTTATGTGTTGTTGTGGACTTTGAACATCCAATTTGGTTGTTTTTCTATCCAAAAAAAGTATGATTTTGAGAGTGAAAAAATCAGAAACTGGAAAAACTAAAATGAGAAAACGGAATTTGGGACAAAACAAAACACAATTAGGCAAAAAATAGAAATAAAATAAAAATAAAAGTGATTGTATAATTAATATTGCCCTAACTATGTAGGAACCTAATATTCCACAAATTAATTTGTCATTTCAATGACAGGTTTTTGTAATAACATTATTGCTTTTTGAAAGTTGAATTTAGAGCCCTGCACATATACTCTACAGAGCATACTGCAGAGTGCTAACACATCAGCATGATGACAATTAGCTTTTTTGAAGTCCTATATATTGAAAACTTGATTTCTGATTCTTGACATTTTGGGACTGGATAAACAGTGGACTAATGGAACAAATACCAAAAGATAGTTTTTGGGTGGATTATTACTTTAATGCTGCGGCCTGTAAAGCAGTAGAATACAGAGTGATAACTGTCTTAATGCTGCAGCCTGAAAGCAGCTATTCACACTTTATTGAATTCTGTGAGAGACAGAGAGAGACAGAGAGAGAGAGAGAGAGAGACAGAGAGACAGAGAGAGAGAGAGAGATAGAGAGAGAGAGAGAGAGAGAGAGAGAGAGAGAGAGAGAGAGAGAGAGAGAGAGAGAGAGAGAGAGAGAGAGAGAGAGAGAGAGAGAGAGAGAGAGAGAGAGAATGGCTTGTTCCTTCAGAGGAGTAGTTAACAAAGAGAGTCTGACTCAATCTCATCTCAACTCATCTCCCCCTGATTCATTGTCCTCTCATCACATCTCCTCCTGACTCAATGTCCTCTCATCTCCTCCTGACTCAATCTAATCTCATTTCATCCTGACTCAATGTCCTCTCATCTCCTCCTGACTCCATGTCCTCTCATCTAATATCCTCCTGACTCAATGTTCTCTCATCTCCTCCTGACTCAATGTCCTCTCATCTCATCTCCTCCTGACTCAATGTTCTCTCATCACATCTCCTCCTGACTCAATGTTCTCTCATCACATCTCCTCCTGACTCAATGTTCTCTCATCTCATCTCCTCCTGACTCAATGTTCTCTCATCTCATCTCCTCCTGACTCAATCTAATCTCATCTCCCCCTGACTCAATGTCCTCTCATCTCCTCCTGACTCAATGTCCTCACATCTCCTCCTGACTCAATGTCCTCTCATCTCTTCCTGACTCAATGTCCTCACATCTCCTCCTGACTCAATGTCCTCTCATCAAATATCCTCCTGACTCAATGTCCTCTAATCTAATCTTCTCCTGACTCAATGTCCTCTCATCTCCTCCTGACTCAATGTCCTCTAATCTAATCTTCTCCTGACTCAATGTCCTCTCATCTCTTCCTGACTCAATGTTCTCTAATCTCATCTTCTCCTGACTCAATGTTCTCTCATCTCATCTTCTCCTGACTCCATGTCCTCTCATCTCCTCCTGATTTAATGTCCTCTCATCTCATCTCCTCCTGACTCACTGTCCTCTCATCTCATCTCCTCCTGACTCAATGTAATCTCATCTCCTCCTTACTCAATGCAATCTCATCTCATCTCCTCCTGACTCAATGTTCTCTCATCTCCTCCTTACTCAATGCAATCTCATCTCATCTCCTCCTGACTCAATGTCCTCTCATGTCATCTCCAACCTGACTCAATGTTCTCTCATCTCCTCCTGACTCAATGTTCTCTCATCTCATCTTCTCCTGACTCCATGTCCTCTCATCTCCTCCTGATTTAATGTCCTCTCATCTCATCTCCTCCTGACTCAATGTCATCTCATCTCATCTCCTCCTTACTCAATGCAATCTCATCTCATCTCCTCCTGACTCAATGTTCTCTCATCTCCTCCTTACTCAATGTCATCTCTTCTCATCTCCTCCTGACTCAATGTCATCTCATCTCCTCCTGACTCAATGTTCTCTCATCTCCTCCTGACTCAATGGCCTATCATCACATCTCCTCATGACTCTATGTCCTCTCATCACATCTCCTCCTGACTCAATGTCCTCTCATCTCATCTCCTCCTTACTCAATGCAATCTCATCTAATCTCCCGCTGAATCAATGTTCTCTCATCTCCTCCTGACTCAATGTCCTCTCATCACATCTCCTCATGACTCGATGTCCTCTCATCACATCTCCTCCTGAATCAATGTTCTCTCATCTCATCTTCTCCTTACTCAATGTTCTCTCATCTCCTCCTGAGTCAATGTTACTCATCTCCTCCTGACTCAATGTTCTCTCATCTCATCTTCTCCTTACTCAATGTTCTCTCATCTCCTCCTGACTCAATGTCATCTCATCTCCTGACTGACTCAAGGTCCTCTGTAGCTCAGCTGGTAGAGCACGGCGCTTGTAACGCCAAGGTAGTGGGTTCGATCCCCGGGTCCACCCATACACAAAAATGTATGCACGCATGACTGTAAGTCGCTTTGGATAAAAGCGTCTGCTAAATGGCATATTATTATTATTATTATCTCATCTCCTCCTGAGTCAATGTCATCTCATCTCCTGGCTGACTCAATGTACTCTTATATCATCTTCTCCTGAGTCAATGTTCTCTCATCTCCTCCTGACTCAATGTCATCTCATCTCCTGGCTGACTCAATGTACTCTTATATCATCTTCTCCTTACTCAATGTTCTCTGATCTCCTCCTGACTCAATGTCATCTCATCTCCTGGCTGACTCAATGTCCTCTCATCTCATCTCCTCCTGAGTCAATGTCCTCTCAACTCATATCCTCCGGACTCAATGTCCTCTCATCTCCTCCTGACTCAATGTCCTCTCATCTCATCTTCTCCTTACTCAATGTTCTCTCATCTCCTCCTGACTCAATGTCATCTCATCTCCTGGCTGACTCAATGTCCTCTCAACTCATCTCCTCCTGACTCAATGTCAACTAATCTCCTCCTGACTCAATGTTCTCTCATCTCATCTTCTCCTTACTCAATGTTCTCTCATATCCCTCTGACTCAATGTCCTCTCAACTAAAATCCTCCTGACTCAATGTCATCTCATCTCCTCATGACTCAATGTCCTCCCATCTCATCTCCTCCTGACTCAATGTCCTCTCATCTCATCTCCTCCTGACTCAATGTCCTCTCATATCATCTCCTCCTGACTCAATGTTGTCTCATCTCATCTTCTCCTTACTCAATGTTCTCTCATATCCTCCCGACTCAATGTTATCTCATCTCATCTCCTCCTGACTCAATGTCCTCTCATCTCATCTCCTCCTGAGTCAATGTCAACTCATCTCCTCCTGACTCAATGTTCTCTCATCTCCTGACTGACTCAATGTTCTCTCATCTCATCTTCTCCTTACTCAATGTTCTCTCATATCCTCCTAACTCAATGTCCTCTCAACTCATCTCCTCCTGACTCAATGTTCTCTTATCTCATCTTCTCCTTACTCAATGTTCTCTCATATCCTCCTGACTCAATGTCATCTCATCTCCTGACTGACTCAATGTTCTCTCATCTCATCTCCTCCTGAGTCAATGTCCTCTCAACTCATCTCCTGACTGACTCAATGTCCTCTCATCTCCTGACTGACTCAATGTCCTCTCATCTCATCTCCTCCTGAGTCAATGTCCTCTCAACTCATCTCCTCCTGACTCAATGTCATCTCATCTCCTGACTGACTCAATGTCCTCTCAACTAATCTCCTCCTGACTCAATGTCCTCTCATCACATCTCCTCCTGACTCAATGTCAACTCATCTCCTCCTGACTCAATGTCCTCTCAACTCATCTCCTGACTGACTCAATGTCCTCTCAACCCGTTACAAGACCATGGTGCTTGCCTATGGAGCAGTGAGGGGAACGGCACCTCCGTACCTTCAGGCTCTGATCAGTCCCTACACCCAGGCGAGGGCATTGCGTTCATCCACCTCTGGCCTGCTGGCTCCCCTTCCTCTGCGGAAGCATAGTTCCCGCTCAGCCCAGTCAAAACTGTTCGCTGCTCTGGCACCCCAATGGTGGAACAAGCTCCCTCACGACGCCAGGACAGCGGAGTCACTCACCACCTTCCGGAGACATTTGAAACCCCACCTCTTTAAGGAATACCTGGGATAGGATAAAGTAATCCCACTGGCTATAGGGTGAATGCACCAATTTGTAGTCGCTCTGGATAAGAGCGTCTGCTAAATGACGTAAATGTGCCCTTGAGCAAGGCACTTAACCCTAATTGCTCCTGTAAGTCGCTCTGGATAAGAGCGTCTGCTAAATGACTAAAATGTAAATGTAAAATGTAACTCATCTCCTCCTGACTCAATGTCATCTCATCTCATCTCCTCCTGAATCAATGTCCTCTCAACACATCTGTTCAGACAATACAATAATATTACAGCTTCTCTGTAACTGTCTTCTGTGTATGGCCCTTTGTAATCCTCACATTGAGGTTACATCCCAAATGGCACAGAATTCCCTATTTAGTGCACTACTGTTGGATCTTGTCTAAAGTAGTGCTCTATAAAGGGAATAGGGTGCCATTTGGGACCCAGACCAGCCCTGTATTTTAATATCCGTGCCATTTGGGACGCAGTCCCTGCCACAACAGTTGTGTGAGTTGTTGTCTGAAACCATTACGAAACATGTATTCGATCAAATAAACCTTACATAGCAAATTAATGTACACGTAAATGACGTAGTTGTACATGTTGGGTGAAAATTACTACAATACATGTGCCTTAGCTGACATCCTGTCCTGATATTGGCTCCACTATCTAGCTACTTCCCTCTCACATTTAAGTCATTTAGCAGACACTCTTATCCAGAGCAACTTGTAGTTAGTGAGTGCATACATCATTATTTATACTTTAATTTTTCATTCTGGCCCCCCGTGGGAATCAAACCCACAACCCTGGCGTTGCAAACGCCATGCTCTACCAACTGAGCTACATCCCTGCCGGCCACCCCTACCCTGGAAGACGCTGGGCCAATTGTGCGCCGCCCCATGGGTCTCCCGGTCGTGGCCGGCTACGACAGAGCCTGGATTCGAACCAGGATCTCTAGTGGCACAGCTAGCACTGCGATGCAGTGCCTTAGACCACTGCGCCACTTACTGGCCTGATATTGGCTACACTATCTAGCTCAGTTGATAGAGCATGGCGTTTGCAACGCCAGGGTTGTGGGTTCGATTCCCACGGGGGGCCAGTATAAAAAAAATATATATATATATATATATATATATATAAATAAAAAATATGTATTCACTAACTGTAAGTCGCTCTGGATAAGAGCGTCTGCTAAATGACTAAAATGTAAATGTATTTGTCACATACACGTGTTTAGCAGATGTTATTGCGGGTGTAGTGAAATGCTTGTGCTTCTAGCTCCGACAGTGCAGTAATATCTAACAATTACACAACATATACCCAATACACACAAAACTAGTAAGGAATGGGATTTAAGAATATATACATATACTGCTCAAAAAAATAAAGGGAACACTAAAATAACACATCCTAGATCTGAATGAATGAAATAATCTTATTAAATACTTTTTTCTTTACATAGTTGAATGTGCTGACAACAAAATCACACAAAAATTATCAATGGAAATCAAATGTATCAACCCCATGGAGGTCTGGATTTGGAGTCACCCTCAAAATTAAAGTGGAAAACCACACTACAGGCTGATCCAACTTTGATGTAATGTCCTTAAAACAAGTCAAAATGAGGCTCAGTAGTGTGTGTGGCCTCCACGTGCCTGTATGACCTCCCTACAATGCCTGGGCATGCTCCTGATGAGGTGGCGGATGGTCTCCTGAGGGATCTCCTCCCAGACCTGGACTAAAGCATCCGCCAACTCCTGGACAGTCTGTGGTGCAACGTGGCGTTGGTGGATGGAGCGAGACATGATGTCCCAGATGTGCTCAATTGGATTCAGGTCTGGGGAATGGGCGGGCCAATCCATAGCATCAATGCCTTCCTCTTGCAGGAACTGCTGACACCTCCAGCCACATGAGGTCTAGCATTGTCTTGCATTAGGAGGAACCCAGGGCCAACCGCACCCAGCATATGGTCTCAGAAGGGGTCTGAGGATCTCATCTCGGTACCTAATGGCAGTCAGGCTACCTCTGGCGAGCACATGGAGGGCTGTGCGGCCCCCAAAGAAATGCCACCCCACACCATGACTGACCCACCGCCAAACTGGTCATGCTGGAGGATGTTGCAGGCAGCAGAACGTTCTCCACGGCGTCTCCAGACTCTGTCACGTCTGTCACATGTGCTCAGTGTGAACCTGCTTTCATCTGTGAAGAGCACAGGGCGCCAGTGGCGGATTTGCCAATCTTGGTGTTCTCTGGCAAATGCCAAACGTCCTGCACGGTGTTGGGCTGTAAGCACAACCCCCACCTGTGGACGTCGGGCCCTCATACCACCCTCATGGAGTCTGTTTCTGACCGTTTGAGCAGACACCTGCACATTTGTGGCCTGCTGGAGGTCATTTTGCAGGGCTCTGGCAGTGCTCCTCCTGCTCCTCCTTGCACAAAGGCGGAGGTAGCGGTCCTGCTGCTGGGTTGTTGCCCTCCTACGGCCTCCTCCACGTCTCCTGATGTACTGGCCTGTCTCCTGGTAGCGCCTCCATGCTCTGGACACTACGCTGACAGACACAGCAAACCTTCTTGCCACAGCTCGCATTGATGTGCCATCCTGGATGAGCTGCACTACCTGAGCCACTTGTGTGGGTTGTAGACTCCGTCTCATGCTACCACTAGAGTGAAAGCACCGCCAGTATTCAAAAGTGACCAAAACATCAGCCAGGAAGCATAGGAACTGAGAAGTGGTCTGTGGTCACCACCTGCAAAACCAGTCCTTTATTGGGGGTGTCTTGCTAATTGCCTATAATTTCCACCTGTTGTCTATTCCATTTGCACAACAGCATGTGAAATTTATTGTCAATCAGTGTTGCTTCCTAAGTGGACAGTTTGATTTCACAGAAGTGTGATTGACTTGGAGTTACATTGTGTTGTTTAAGTGTTCCCTTTATTTTTTTGAGCAGTGTATATGGACAATCAATCAATCAATCAATTTTATTTTATATAGCCCTTCTTACATCAGCTAATATCTCGAAGTGCTGTACAGAAACCCAGCCTAAAACCCCAAACAGCTAGTAATGCAGGTGTAGAAGCACGGTGGCTAGGAAAAACTCCCTAGAAAGGCGAAAACCTAGGAAGAAACCTAGAGAGGAACCAGGCTATGAGGGGTGGCCAGTCCTCTTCTGGCTGTGCCGGGTGAAGATTATAACAGAACCATGCCAAGATGTTCAAAAATGTTCATAAGTGACAAGCATGGTCAAATAATAATCAGGAATAAATCTCAGTTGGCTTTTCATAGCCGATCATTAAGAGTTGAAAACAGCAGGTCTGGGACAGGTAGGGGTTCCATAACCGTGCAGGCAGAACAGTTGAAACTGGAATAGCAGCAAGGCCAGGCGGACTGGGGACAGCAAGGAGTCACCACGGCCGGTAGTCCCGACGTATGGTCCTAGGGCTCAGGTCTCTCAGTTGGCTTTTCATAGCCGATCATTAAGAGTTGAAAACAGCAGGTCTGGGACAGGTAGGGGTTTCGTAACCGCAGGCAGAACAGTTGAAACTGGAATAGCAGCAAGGCCAGGCGGACTGGGGACAGCAAGGTGTCATCATGCCCGGTAGTCCTGACGTATGGTCCTAGGGCTCAGGTTCTCAGAGAGAAAAGAGAGAACGAGAGAATTAGAGAGAGCATACTTAAATTCACACAGGACACTGGATAAGACAGGAGAAGTACTCCAGGTATAACCAACTAACCCCAGCCCCCCGACACATAAACTACTGCAGCATAAATACTGGAGGCTGAGACAGGAGCGGTCCGGAGACACTGTGGCCCCATCCGAAGAAACCCCGGACAGGGCCAAACAGGAAGGATATAACCCCACCCACTCTGCCAAAGCACAGCCCCGCACCACTAGAGGGATATCCTCAACCACCAACTTACAATCCTGAGACAAGGCCGAGTATAGCCCACAGAGGTCTCCACCACAGCACAAACCAAGGGGGCGCCACCCAGACAGGAAGATCACGTCAGTAACTCAACCCACTCAAGTGACGCACCCCTCCCAGGGGATGGCATGAAAGAGCACCAGCAAGCCAGTGACTCAGCCCCTGCAACAGGGTTAGAGGCAGAGAACCCCAGTGGAGAGGGGAACCGGCCTGGCAGAGACAGCAAGGGCTGTTCGTTGCTCCAGAGCCTTTCCGTTCACCTTCACACTCCTGGGCCAGACTACACTCAATCATATGACCTACTGAAGAGATAAGTCTTCAGTAAAGACTTAAAGGTTGAGACCGAGTCTGCGTCTCTCACATGGGTAGGCAGACTGTTCCATAAAAATTGAGATCTATAGGAGAAAGCCCTGCCTCCCGCTGTTTGCTTAGAAATTCTAGGGACAATTAGGAGGCCTGCGTCTTGTGACCGTAGCGTACGTATTGGTATGTACGGCAGGACCAACTCGGAAAGATAGGTAGGAGCAAGCCCATGTAACGCTTTATAGGTTAACAGTAAAACCTTGAAATCAGCCCTTGCCTTAACAGGAAGCCAGTGTAGGGGAAGCTAGCACTGGAGTAATATGATCAAATTTCTTGGTTCTAGTCAGGATTCTAGCAGCCGTATTTAGCACTAACTGAAGTTTATTTAGTGCTTTATCCGGGTAGCCGGAAAATAGAGCATTGCAGTAGTCTAACCTAGAAGTAACAAATGCATGGATTAATTTTTCTGCATCATTTTTGGACAGAACATTTCTGATTTTTGCAATGTTACGTAGATGGAAAAAAGCTGTCCTTGAAACAGTCTTGATATGTTCGTCAAAAAGAGAGATCAGGGTCAAGAGTAACGCCGAGGTCCTTCACAGTTTTATTTGAGACGACTTTACAACCATCAAGATGAATTGTCAGATTTAACAGAAGATCTCTTTGTTTCTTGGGACCTAGAACAAGCATCTCTGTTTTGTTCGAGTTTAAAAGTAAAAAGTTTTCAGCCATCCACTTCCTTATGTCTGAAACACAGGCTTCTAGCGAGGGCAATTTTGGGGCTTCACCATGTTTCATTGAAATGTACAGCTGTGTGTCATCCGCATAGCAGTGAAAGTTAACATTATGTTTTCGAATAACATCCCCAAGAGGTAAAATATATAGTGAAAACAATAGTGGTCCTAAAACGGAACCTTGAGGAACACCGAAATGTACAGTTGATTTGTCGGAGGACAGACCATTCACAGAGACAAACTGATATCTTTCCGACAGGTAAGATCTAAACCAGGCCAGAACTTGTCCGTGTAGACCAATTTGGGTTTCCAGTCTCTCCAAAAGAATGTGGTGATCGATGGTGTCAAAGGCAGCACTAAGGTCTAGTAGCACGAGGACAGATGCAGAGCCTCGGTCTGACGCCATTAAAAGGTCATTTACCACCTTCACAAGTGCAGTCTCAGTGCTATGATGGGGTCTAAAACCAGACTGAAGCATTTCGTATACATTGTTTGTCTTCAGAAAGGCAGTGAGTTGCTGCGCAACAGCTTTTTCTAAAATTTTTGAGAGGAATGGAAGATTCGATATAGGCCGATAGTTTTTTATATTTTCCGGGTCAAGGTTTGGCTTTTTCAAGAGAGGCTTTATCACTGCCACTTTTAGTGAGTTTGGTACACATCCGGTGGATAGAGAGCTGTTTATTATGTTCAACATAGGAGGGCCAAGCACAGGAAGCAGCTCCTTCAGCAGTTTAGTAGGAATAGGATCCAGTATGCAGCTTGAAGGTTTAGAGGCCATGATTATTTTCATCATTGTGTCAAGAGATATAGTACTAAAACACTTAAGTGTCTCTCCCGATCCCAGGCCCTCGCAGAGCTGTGCAGATCCAGGACAGCTAAGCCCTGGAGGAATACGCAGATTCAAAGAGGAGTCCGTAATTTGCTTTCTAATGGTCATGATCTTTTCCTCAAAGAAGTTCATGAATTTATTACTGCTGAAGTGAAAGCCATCCTCTCTTGGGGAATGCTGCTTTTTAGTTAGCTTTGCAACAGTATCAAAAAGAAATTTTTGATTATTCTTATTTTCCTCGATTAAGTTGGAAAAGTAGGATGATCGAGCAGCAGTGAGGGCTCTTCGGTACTGCACGGTACTGTCTTTCCAAGCTAGTCGGAAGACTTCCAGTTTGGTGTGGCGCCATTTCCGTTCCAATTTCCTGGAAGCTTGCTTCAAAGCTCGGGTATTTTCTGTATACCAGGGAGCTAGTTTCTTATGACAAATGTTTTTCGTTTTTAGGGGTGCAACTGCATCTAGGGTATTGCGCAAGGTTAAATTGAGTTCCTCAGTTAAGTGGTTAACTGATTTTTGTCCTCTGACGTCCTTGGGTAGGCAGAAGGAGTCTGGAAGGGCATCAAGGAATTTTTGTGTTGTCTGAGAATTTATAGCACGACTTTTGATGCTCCTTGGTTGGGGTCTGAGCAGATTATTTGTTGCGATTGCAAACGTAATAAAATGGTGGTCCGATAGTCCAGGATTTTGTGGAAAAACATTAAGATCTACAACATTTATTCCATGGGACAAAACTAGGTCCAGAGTATGACTGTGGCAGTGAGTAGGTCCAGAGACATGTTGGACAAAACCCACTGAGTCGAGTGATGGCTCCGAAAGACTTTTGGAGTGGGTCTGTGGACTTCTCCATGTGAATATTAAAATCACCAAAAATTAGAATATGATCTGCTATGACTACAAGGTCTGATAGGAATTCAGGAAACTCAGAGAGGAACGCTGTATATGGCCCAGGAGGCCTGTAAACAGTAGCTATAAAAAGTGATTGAGTAGGCTGCATAGATTTCATGACTAGAAGCTCAAAAGATGAAAACGCCATTTTTTTTTTGTAAATTGAAATTTGCTATCGTAAATGTTAGCAACACCTCCGCCCTTGCGGGATGCACGGGGAATATGGTCACTAGTGTAACCAGGAGGTGAGGCCTCATTTAACACAGCAAATTCATCAGGCTTAAGCCATGTTTCAGTCAGGCCAATCACATCAAGATTATGATCAGTGATTAGTTCATTGACTATGACTGCCTTTGAAGTGAGGGATCTAACATTAAGTAACCCCTATTTTGAGATGTGAGGTATCACGATCTCTTTCAATAATGGCAGGAATGGAGGAGGTCTTTATCCTAATAAGATTGCTAGGGTGAACACCGCCATGTTTAGTTTTGCCCAACCTAGGTCGAGGCACAGACACAGTCTCAATGGGTATGGCTGAGCTGACTACACTGACTATGCTATTGGCAGACTCCACTAAGCTGGCAGGTTGGCTAACAGCCTGCTGCCTGGCCTGCACCCTATTTCACTGTGGGGCTAGAGGAGTTAGAGCCCTATCTATGTTGGTAGATAAGAGGAGAGCACCCCTCCAGCTAGGATGGAGTCCGTCACTCCTCAGCAGGTCAGGCTTGGTCCTGTTTGTGGGTGAGTCCCAGAAAGAGGGCCAATTATCCACAAATGTTATCTTTTGGGAGGGGCAGAAAACAGTTTTCAACCAGCGATTGAGTGCTGAGACTCTGCTGTAGAGCTCGTCACTTCCCCTAACTGGGAGGGGGCCAGAGACAATTACTCGATGCCGACACATCTTTCTAGCTAATTTACACACTGAAGCTATGTTGCACTTGGTGACCTCTGACTGTTTCATCCTAACATCGTTGGTGCCGACGTGGATAACAATATCTCTATACTCTCTACACTCGCCAGTTTTAGCTTTAGCCAGCACCATCTTTAGATTAGCCTTAACGTCGGTAGCCCTGCCCCCTGGTAAACAGTGTATGATCGCTGGGTGATTCGTTTTAAGTCTAATACTGCGGGTAATGGAGTCGCCAATGACTAGGGTTTTCAATTTGTCAGAGCTAATGGTGGGAGCCTTCGGCGTCTCAGACCCCGTAACGGGAGGAGTAGAGATAAGAGAAGACTCAGACTCAGACTCCAACTCGCTACATAATGGGGAAAACCGGTTGAAGGTTTCTGTCGGCTGAATGAGCGACACCGGTTGAGCATTCCAACAGTATTTCCCTCCAGAAGCCATGAGAAAGTTGTCCGGCTGCGGGGACTGTGCGGGGGATTTATACTAACGTTACTGTCTGTACTTACTGGTGGCACAGACGCTGTTTCTTCCTTTCCTACACTGACATTACCCTTGCCTAACGATTGCGTCTGAAGCTGGGCTTGTAGCACAGCTATTCTCGCCGTAAGGCGATCGTTCTCCTGTATATTATGAGTACAGCGACTGCAATTAGAAGACATCATGTTAATGTTACTACTTAGCTTCGGCTGTTGAAGATGTTGACGAACCATGTCCAGATAAAGCGTCCGGGAGTGAAAAAGTTGAATAAGGGAAAAAAGTTGCGATGGAAAAATGGAAAATAAAGTAAAATTGGCAGCTAAAACGCACAGGAAAATGACTCTTCTGTCTCGGGATAAAACGTCCGGGGTGAAAAAGTTTAACGAAAAAAGATGAGTGAGGACAAAACTAAAAAGTTGGTAAATTTGTTGAACACAGAGATTGATTAAACGTTTATTAAAAGTAAAACGTGAATAGTTTGGCAGGTAGCCAAGTAGCAACAAACAGCACAGCAGCACGGAGACAATGCGGAAGCGAGACGGAATGCAATGGCAGAGCAGCATGGACTAAGATACAGTAGAATATTATAGAATAGAATGCAGTATATACATATGAGATGAGTAGTGCAAGATATGGAAACATTTTTAAAGGGGTAGTTTGCCCCCGGTAATGCGTTCGGCAGACCCTCTGGAGAGCCCTGCGGATGTGGGCGGTGCAGTTGCCGTACCAGGCGGTGATACAGCCCGACAGGA
Organism: Coregonus clupeaformis; assembly: GCF_020615455.1. Taxonomy (NCBI): domain Eukaryota; kingdom Metazoa; phylum Chordata; class Actinopteri; order Salmoniformes; family Salmonidae; genus Coregonus; species Coregonus clupeaformis. The sequence continues at coordinate 136,209 of NW_025533714.1, forward strand.
TGCTCTCAATTGTGCATCTGTAAAAGTTGTTGAGGGTTTTAGGTGCTAAGCCAAATTTCTTCAGACTCCTGAGGTTGAAGAGGCTCTGTTGCGCCTTCTTCACCACACTGTCTGCGTGGGTGGACCATTTCAGTTTGTCGGTGATGTGTACGCCAAGGAACTTGAAGCTTTCCACCTTCTCCACTGCGGTCCCGTCGATGTGGATAGGGGGGTACTCCCTCTGCTGTTTCCTGAAGTCCACGATCAGCTCCTTTGTTTTGTTGATGTTGAGTGAGAGGTTATTTTCCTGGCACCACTCCGCCAGGGCCCTCACCTCCTCCCTGTAGGCTGTCTCGTCATTGTTGGTAATCAAGCCTACTACTGTTGTGTCGTCTGCAAACTTGATGATTGAGTTGGAGGCGTGCATGGCCACGCAGTCATGGGTGAACAGGAAGTACAGGAGGGGGCTGAGCACGCACCTTTGTGGGGCCCCTGTGTTGAGGATCAGCGAAGTGGAGATGTTGTTTCCTACCTTCACCACCTGGGGGCGGCCCGTCAGGAAGTCCAGGACCCAGTTGCACAGGGCGGGGTTCAGACCCAGGGCCTCGATCTTAATGATGAGCTTGGAGGATACTATGGTGTTGAATGCTGAGCTATAGTCAATGAACAGCATTCTTACATAGGTATTCCTCTTGTCCAGATGGGAGAGGGCAGTGTGCAGTGTGATGGCAATTGCATCGTCTGTGGATCTATTGGGGCAGTAAGCAAATTGATGTGGGTCTAGGGTGACAGGTAAGGTAGAGGTGAGATGATCCTTGACTAGTCTCTCAAAGCACTTCATGATGACAGAGGTGAGTGCTACAGGGCGATAGTCATTTAGTTCAGTTACCTTTGCTTTCTTGGGTACAGGAACAATGGTGGCCCTCTTGAAGCATGTGGGAACAGCAGACTGGGAAAGGGAGAGATTGAATATGTCCAGCCAGCTGGTCTGCACATGCTCTGAGGACGTGGCTAGGGATGCCGTCTGGGCCGGCAGCCTTGCGGGGGTTAACATGCTTAAATGTCTTACTCACGTCGGCCATGGAGAAGGAGAGGCCACAGTCCTTGGTAGTGGGCCGCGTCAGTGGCACTGTGTTATCCTCAAAGCGGGCGAAGAAAGTGTTTAGCTTGTCTGGAAGCGAGACGTCGGTGTCGGTGACGTGGCTGGTTTTCTTTTTGTAGTCCGTGATTGTCTGTAGACCCTGCCACATACGTCTCGTGTCTGAGCCGTTGAATTGCGACTCCACTTTGTCCCTATACTGATGTTTTGCCAGTTGAATTGCCTTGCGGAGTGAGTAGCTACACTGTCTGTATTCTGCCATATTCCCAGTCACCTTGCCATGGATAGGAACATTGTGAGGAGACTACCTAAATCATTTAAACTGGAACAACCATTTCAGTAACGGGTGCAATAAATCTAACTAACTGATTGGATTAGTTAGAAAATATGTTATTTATATATGTGCCTTAGGAAAGTATTCACACTTTTTCCAAATGTTGTTGTGTTACAGCCTGAATTTAAAATTTATTAAATTGAGATTTTGTGTCACTGGCCTACACACACACAATACCCCATTTTGTCGAAGTGGACAAATTTTTTTTACAAAAAAATATGAAAAGTAAAGCTGAAATGTCTTGAGTCAATAATTAGCCCGGTACATGAGTATCCTGGTACATGAGTAGCCTGGTCCATGAGTAGCCTGGTCCATGAGTATGCTGGTATATGAGTAGCCTGGTCCATGAGTAGCCTGGTCCATGAGTAGCCTGGTACATGAGTAGCCTGGTCCATGAGTAGCCTGGTCCATGAGTAGCCTGGTCCATGAGTAGCCTGGTACATGAGTAGCCGGGTCCATGAGTAGCCTGGTATATGAGTAGCCTGGTCCATGAGTAGCCTGGTCCATGAGTATCCTGGTACATGAGTATCCTGGTACATGAGTAGCCTGGTCCATGAGTAGCCTGGTATATGAGTAGCCTGGTACATGAGTATCCTGGTCCATGAGTATCCTGGTACATGAGTAGCCTGGTCCATGAGTAGCCTGGTATATGAGTAGCCTGGTCCATGAGTAGCCTGGTATATGAGTAGCCTGGTCCATGAGTAGCCTGGTATATGAGTAGCCTGGTCCATGAGTAGCCTGGTATATGAGTAGCCTGGTCCATGAGTAGCCTGGTGTATGAGTAGCCTGGTATATGAGTAGCCTGGTCCATGAGTATCCTGGTCCATGAGTATCCTGGTCCATGAGTATCCTGGTCCATGAGTAGCCTGGTCCATGAGTAGCCTGGTATATGAGTAGCCTGGTCCATGAGTAGCCTGGTATATGAGTAGCCTGGTCCATGAGTAGCCTGGTACATGAGTAGCCTGGTCCATGAGTATCCTGGTACATGAGTAGCCTGGTCCATGAGTAGCCTGGTCCATGAGTAGCCTGGTCCATGAGTATCCTGGTCCATGAGTAGCCTGGTCCATGAGTAGCCTGGTCCATGAGTATCCTGGTACATGAGTAGCCTGGTCCATGAGTAGCCTGGTCCATGAGTATCCTGGTCCATGAGTAGCCTGGTCCATGAGTAGCCTGGTATATGAGTAGCCTGGTCCATGAGTAGCCTGGTCCATGAGTATCCTGGTCCATGAGTAGCCTGGTCCATGAGTAGCCTGGTCCATGAGTAGCCTGGTCCATGAGTATCCTGGTCCATGAGTAGCCTGGTCCATGAGTAGCCTGGTCCATGAGTATCCTAATGCTTTTTTGGTGCCTGTATACTTCTTATTTAGAAACATAAAAAACTAATGTTTTTTCCATTTTGTTTTAGTTCATTAAAAATCAAGCATAGCCTCCCCTCCTCTCAATTAAGGCTTTTTTTGTCTGCCCAATGCAATCACGAAGTAGTCGAGACTGTCAATAAAGGGTTTGGCTCCTGAGACTGTTTGGAAATAAATCTTAATCACCAAAGCTTTATTAAAAGATCAAGTCTGAGAGGAGTAAAACTGTGAGCTGACATCGCTTTTAATCAATGCATTGTACGCATCATGAAACAAGAGATGAGAACCTTCGGTGAACCTCGTATTTAGAAGTGATCTGTAACCTGTAACAATGGCTTGTTTTCCATTTGATATGTTCCAAACCCCTCAGGTCTACTATAATGAAGGCTGGTTCAACAACAAGCCCTCCCTCAGGTCTACTATAATGAAGGCTGGTTCAACAACCCAAGCCCTCCCTCAGGTCTACTATAATGAAGGATGGTTCAACAACAACCCAAGCCCTCCCTCAGGTCTACTATAATGAAGGCTGGTTCAACAACAACCCAAGCCCTCCCTCAGGTCTACTATAATGAAGGCTGGTTCAACAACAAGCCCTCCCTCAGGTCTACTATAATGAAGGCTGGTTCAACAACAACCCAAGCCCTCCCTCAGGTCTACTATAATGAAGGCTGGTTCAACAACAACCCAAGCCCTCCCTCAGGTCTACTATAATGAAGGCTGGTTCAACAACAAGCCCTCCCTCAGGTCTACTATAATGAAGGCTGGTTCAACAACAAGCCCTCCCTCAGGTCTACTATAATGAAGGCTGGTTCAACAACAAGCCCTCCCTCAGGTCTACTATAATGAAGGCTGGTTCAACAACAAGCCCTCCCTCAGGTCTACTATAATGAAGGCTGGTTCAACAACAACCCAAGCCCTCCCTCAGGTCTACTATAATGAAGGCTGGTTCAACAACAAGCCCTCCCTCAGGTCTACTATAATGAAGGCTGGTTCAACAACAACCCAAGCCCTCCCTCAGGTCTACTATAATGAAGGCTGGTTCAACAACAACCCAAGCCCTCCCTCAGGTCTACTATAATGAAGGCTGGTTCAACAACAACCCAAGCCCTCCCTCAGGTCTACTATAATGAAGACTGGTTCAACAACAAGCCCTCCCTCAGGTCTACTATAATGAAGGCTGGTTCAACAACAAGCCCTCCCTCAGGTCTACTATAATGAAGGCTGGTTCAACAACAAGCCCTCCCTCAGGTCCACTATAATGAAGGCTGGTTCAACAACAAGCCCTCCCTCAGGTCTACTATAATGAAGGCTGGTTCAACAACAACCCAAGCCCTCCCTCAGGTCTACTATAATGAAGGCTGGTTCAACAACCCAAGCCCTCCCTCAGGTCTACTATAATGAAGGCTGGCTCAACAACAAGCCCTCCCTCAGGTCTACTATAATGAAGGCTGGTTCAACAACAACCCAAGCCCTCCCTCAGGTCTACTATAATGAAGGCTGGTTCAACAACAAGCCCTCCCTCAGGTCTACTATAATGAAGGCTGGTTCAACAACAAGCCCTCCCTCAGGTCTACTATAATGAAGGCTGGTTCAACAACAAGCCCTCCCTCAGGTCTACTATAATGAAGGCTGGTTCAACAACAAGCCCTCCCTCAGGTCTACTATAATGAAGGCTGGTTCAACAACAACCCAAGCCCTCCCTCAGGTCTACTATAATGAAGGCTGGTTCAACAACCCAAGCCCTCCCTCAGGTCTACTATAATGAAGGCTGGTTCAACAGCAACCCAAGCCCTCCCTCAGGTCTACTATAATGAAGGCTGGTTCAACAACAACCCAAGCCCTCCCTCAGGTCTACTATAATGAAGGCTGGTTCAACAACAACCCAAGCCCTCCCTCAGGTCTACTATAATGAAGGCTGGTTCAACAACAAGCCCTCCCTCAGGTCTACTATAATGAAGGCTGGTTCAACAACCCAAGCCCTCCCTCAGGTCTACTATAATGAAGGCTGGTTCAACAACAAGCCCTCCCTCAGGTCTACTATAATGAAGGCTGGCTCAACAACAACCCAAGCCCTCCCTCAGGTCTACTATAATGAAGGCTGGTTCAACAACAAGCCCCCCCTCAGGTCTACTATAATGAAGGCTGGTTCAACAACAAGCCCTCCCTCAGGTCTACTATAATGACGGCTGGTTCAACAACAACCCAAGCCCTCCCCTCAGGTCTACTATAATGAAGGCTGGCTCAACAACAACCCAAGCCCTCCCTCAGGTCTACTATAATGAAGGCTGGTTCAACAACAAGCCCTCCCTCAGGTCTACTATAATGAAGGCTGGTTCAACAACAACCCAAGCCCTCCCTCAGGTCTACTATAATGAAGGCTGGTTCAACAACAAGCCCTCCCTCAGGTCTACTATAATGAAGGCTGGTTCAACAACAACCCAAGCCCTCCCTCAGGTCTACTATAATGAAGGCTGGTTCACAACAAGCCCTCCCTCAGGTCTACTATAATGAAGGCTGGTTCAACAACAACCCAAGGCCTCCCTCAGGTCTACTATAATGAAGGCTGGTTCAACAACAACCCAAGCCCTCCCTCAGGTCTACTATAATGAAGGCTGGTTCAACAACAACCCAAGCCCTCCCTCAGGTCTACTATAATGAAGGCTGGTTCAACAACAAGCCCTCCCTCAGGTCTACTATAATGAAGGCTGGTTCAACAACAACCCAAGCCCTCCCTCAGGTCTACTATAATGAAGGCTGGTTCAACAACAAGCCCTCCCTCAGGTCTACTATGATGAAGGCTGGTTCAACAACAAGCCCTCCCTCAGGTCTACTATAATGAAGGCTGGTTCAACAACAACCCAAGCCCTCCCTCAGGTCTACTATAATGAAGGCTGGTTCAACAACAACCCAAGCCCTCCCTAGTTCAGGTTCAACAACCCAAGCCTCCCTCAGGTCTACTATAATGAAGGCTGGTTCAACAACCCAAGCCCTCCCTCAGGTCTACTATAATGAAGGCTGGTTCAAAGTCTGGTCTACTATAATGAAGGCTGGTTCAACAACCCAAGCCCTCCCTCAGGTCTACTATAATGAAGGCTGGTTCAACAACCCAAGCCCTCCCTCAGGTCTACTATAATGAAGGCTGGTTCAACAACCCAAGCCCTCCCTCAGGTCTACTATAATGAAGGCTGGTTCAACAACAAGCCCTCCCTCAGGTCTACTATAATGAAGGCTGGTTCAACAACAAGCCCTCCCTCAGGTCTACTATAATGAAGGCTGGTTTTACAATCACTTTGGCACTAATTTCAGAACCTTCACGTAATTTTTCAAAACTCTAGACACAAAACTCACAACCAATGATCAAAATGCACATTTTTCAAAACTCTAACACTTTTTTTCAATTGCTTGGATACAATACACATAAAACTAAGATCATTTGTTCATTTAACAAAAATCACCTGTTCAATATGACACAACTTAACATCAAAGTACTACTATTTCAAAAGGCAATTCACACATTACATTTCA
>NW_025533714.1:147500-157500 GCF_020615455.1 Coregonus clupeaformis
CTGGTAAGCCGCCAGGACTTCGAGGCCACTTCCTGCCCCATCTCTGACATCAGTATCCAGTGTCTGAGCCAGGTCCTCGGGGAACAGCTCCTGTCAGACCAGCTCCTCAGCTTCCCCATGACCAAAACCTGCCACGCCACCGCCCTCGCTAGCGCCCTCGTTACCACTAACGACAAGACAGGAGACAACGGAGAGAAGATGGAGGCAGAGGATCCCACTACCAAGAACCTGTATGAGGGCCTCCTATTGGACAAAGTGAACGGGGAGGAAATGCTGCTATTGGACAAGGTCCCCAGGGAGAAAGTGTTGCTATTAGACAAAGCAAACGAGGAGGAAAGGCTGCTATTGGACAAGGTCCCCGGGGAGGAAGTGTTGCTATTGGACAAGGTGAACGGAGAGGAGGTCCTCTTATTGGACAATGTGAACGGGGAGGAGGTGCTGCTATTGGACAAGGTCCCCGGGGAGGAAGTGTTGCTATTGGACAAGGTGAATGGAGAGGAGGTCCTCTTATTGGACAAAGTGAACGGGGAGGAGGTCCTGCTATTGGACAAGGTCAGCGGTGAGGAGATCCTTCTGGCCAATGCGGGTCAGGACTGGGGTTACTTTGAGTCGTTTATCAGTGAGTCCAAGATGGAGCTGCTGGACCTGTGTTCTAAGACCGACCTGTCAGTCAACCTGTTTTCCGAGGACGACGTTGACAACCTGTTTGACGACGATGACGAGGACTCGACTCTGAGCAGCGACGTGTGCTCTCTAAAGATCCGCTACGAGTCCTTCCAGGACAACATGAGAGAGAAGACCAACGTCCTGCAGGAGGACACACAGTTCAACTTCTTCCCCTCTGTCCTGGTCAACTGTGCCAAGAGGGAGGGCAGAGGAGGAGGAGGAGGAGGAGGAAGGAGGACAGGGGAGGAGGGTAAAGCTGAGGAGCTGAGTCTGGTGGTGGGGGAGGAGGGGGGGAAGGTGGGTGAGGAGAGGGGAGGCGTTAGCCCCCTAGTGGGTTCTCAGGGGTCCCAGGGCTCGCCCCTCTCCTCCCCCTCCCTCCACCTCTCCTCCCCCTCCGCCTCCTCTGTCAACTACCTGCTGGAGTTCAGAAACTCAGCCGAGGAGGACGCGGAGTACAGCGATGACTCCTCCTGCACCTCCTCGGACACCCTGCAGGAGGCGCGGCCAGGGCCAGGCCAGAGGAGGGCAGGAGGAGGAGGAAGTGCGCTCCTCAGCCCATCCAGCCCGCTGAACTACGGCCTGCGCTCCAAAAGGAAGGTCAGCTACAGTGACGACTACCTATACGATGTTGACTCCATCGACAGCCACGAGAAGACTGAGAGAAATGCCACAAAGAAGAGGGAGAAGGTTCCGGTGGGACAGAGGGAGGAGGATGTGGACTGGTGCCCCAAGAAGAGACGGAAATCCTTCCGGAAGGAGCCGCCAGTCATCATCAAGTACATCATCATCAACCGCTTCAAAGGACAGAGACACATGTCTGTGAATCTGGGCCGGCTGGACCCTGCCGGGGACGCTGCCGTGAGCCTGGACGCCGCCGCGGAGAGCCACTACTCCTCTCTGTCTCCGCTGAAGGACTTCTGGCAGGAGAGGAGGAGGGAGCGGGAGGAGCAGCTGCGACTAGCGTCCAGAGATAAACAGCATCACCGCCACCGCCCCAAACGGAAATACAAGATAGCAAACAGGCTGTGTGTCCAGAGGACAGGGGAGGGACCAGCAGCAGCACAGGACTCGGGTTCTACCCCCTCTGTCTCTGGTCAGGCTGTTACTACAGCGGAGGGGGGAGGGGGAACAGCAACATTAGAACCACAGAACATCACACACACCGTAACAGCCAAGAGGAGCCGCACCCAGGAGAGAGAGGAGAGGGATGGGAGGAGGATGGGAGGAGGGAAAACAGGGAGGAAATTCAAGAGCCAAGCCAGGGTGAGGAGTAACAAGACAATGGAGGAGGGAGGAGCAAGAGGAGGAGCGGAGGGGGGGAGCGTGACGAATGGAGCGGCGGATGGCAGTACTGCTGCTGCTGCTGGGGTGTTAACCTACCAGGAGCCTGCTGGCAGCGTGAGAGAGGCAGACATCAGCCCCCCTGTCTCCTCCCTGGATCCCACCGCTGACATCAACCAGCAGACATTCCCCTTCACCTCCTCCTCCTGCGCCTCTGTCCTCATCTCTTCTGCCTGCGTCTCCTCCTCCTGCATCTCCTCCTCCTGCTCCTCTGACCAAGCTGTACCTTCTGGGGAGAGGGAGGAGGGGGTGTCAGTGATCCCAGGGGGGTACCTACAGACCCTACTAGATGCCTCAGTCTCCTCCGGGGGGGCAGGTATCACCTACTACCCCCAGCAGCCCCCCAGGCAGCACTATCCCCTGGGTCTCTCTCTAGAGGAGAAACAGCCCCCCAGGCAGCACTATCCCCTGGGTCTCTCTCTAGAGGAGAAACAGTTTGCCTCCCTGCAGCTAGCCCAGAGCTGTGTCCTCTCCCCTCCCTCCGAGTCAGAGCTCCAACAGTCCCCCCAAAACTGCCCCAGCTTTCCCCCTTTCATGTGGCACCACCAGCCCCATCTCTGCCCCGGCTACCCCCACAGCCAGGGGGGCTTCGGGTCTGGGTCAGGGTCTGGGTCTGGGTCGGACTACAGCCAGCAGGGATCAGAGACTGACAGACTGCTGTACGAGAAGAGTTACCTTGTGGAGGGGGACAGGCTGGGGCTGCAGCCAGGGTCGGGGGTGGAGCTACAGGAGCTGCAGGTGTGTCAGTCAGGTGTCTGTCTGAGGCAGGTGCAGTACCAGAGAGGCTCTCTCTGCTCAGACCATGGCTGTCTAATCAGCTATGACTCTGTGGGCTCCCTGTCAGCCTGCTCCTCCAACTATAGCTCTCAGAGCCTCCATCGTGAGGGAGGAGGGGAGACGGAGGAGAGGAGAGACAGCTACCTGCAGCACTGCAGCCCCATGGTGTTGCTCCAACAGAGCCTGGAGGACATGGGTCAGCCCGTCACTCCCCTCAGAGAGTCCTCAGACCTCCTCGACATCTCCAACTTCACCCCGGACAAGTTCAGACACTCCTCCCTGTCCTCCCTGTCGCCCCCGGAGACCCCCAACCTCTCACCCCAGGTGACGAGGGGCGAGGCACCGGAGTACCAGGATCATGTGACAGGATGTGACATCATGCAGCAGGCGGCGCAGCACGGGGTGGAGGGGCGGCAGTTCTCATTCAACGGAGAGGAGCAGGGGGGGAAGAACACCCGCTCTAAGAGGAAAGCAGATTATAAACAGGCTGCAGCGGCGGCAGGAGGACAGCAGGGGCCTAAGAAAGGCCGGGCCTCCAGAGCAGCCAAGACAGAGAAGGTGAAGACGCCTAGACAGAGCCGCTCCTCTAAGAAGATCAAAGCCATGCTGGAGGGGAAGGCTGCCAAGGGCCAGGCGCAGGCGGGGGGGAACCTTCAACCCCACAGCCACGGTAGCACTGGGGACTGGTCTGGCAGTGGCACCGGGCCTAGTGGCTGGTCGGAGGGGAACACCAGCCTGGGGGGAGGGGAGGAGCAGCGGGAGTTTGAGGAGCCATCCAACATCCTGTCCAACATCGTGTCCGGCATGGCGGAGGTCCAGAGGTTCATGATGGCGTCCGTGGAGCCTCTGTGGGACCCGCTGGAGGCCGGCCTGCCGCCCGACGCCAACAGCCTCAACATGAAGACCCTCCAGATCCTCCAGGGGAGGGGGGGCAAGAAGGGGTCTGGCGCCGCGGGGGTCGGACGGGGCAGGAAGGGGGCTGGCGCCGCGGGGGTCGGACAGGGCAGGAAGGGGGCTGGCGCCACGGGGGTCGGACAGGGCAGGAAGGGGGCTGGCGCCGCGGGGGTCGGACAGGGCAGGAAGGCCAGGGGCAAGGCGGGAAAGAACCAGGCCAAGTTTAACCCCTCCCACCCCATCTTCCCCCAGCTCGCTCTGGGCTGCAACATGTTCGACAAACCCAACTTTATAAACCCAGGCCCCGCGCACAAAAAGCTGTACCGTCACAAAACCAGTGCCAAGTTCCCAAAAATGGAGACTGTGAAGGGCAAGCGAGGGGGAGTGGAGAGGGACCCAAACAAGGACTTGGCTCTCATGGCCTCTTTTGAGAAACTGAGGTAATATTCTGTTATCTGCTGCTGTTGCCCCCCAACCCCCCCGTTTACCTGCTCAGCCCACCTCCTCCTCCTCCCCCCTCTCACTCCCCCACTACCTCCTCCTCCCCCCTCTCACCCCCCCACTACCTGCTCAGCCCACCTCCTCCTCCCCCTCTCACCCCCCCACTACCTGCTCAGCCCACCTCCTCCTCCTCCCCCTCTCACCCCCCACTACCTGCTCAGCCCACCTCCTCCTCCTCCCCCCTCTCACTCCCCCACTACCTCCTCCTCCCCCTCTCACCCCCCACTACCTGCTCAGCCCACCTCCTCCTCCTCCCCCTCTCACTCCCCCACTACCTCCTCCTCCCCCTCTCACCCCCCCCACTACCTGCTCAGCCCACCTCCTCCTCCTCCCCCTCTCACCCCCCACTACCTGCTCAGCCCACCTCCTCCTCCTCCCCCTCTCACCCCCCACTACCTGCTCAGCCCTCCTCCTCCTCCTCCCCCCTCTCACCCCCCCACTACCTGCTCAGCCCGCCTCCTCCTCCTCCCCCTCTCCCCCACTACCTGCTCAGCCCTCCTCCTCCTCCTCCCCCCTCTCACCCCCCACTACCTGCTCAGCCCACCTCCTCCTCCTCCCCCCTCTCACTCCCCCACTACCTGCTCAGCCCTCCTCCTCCTCCTCCCCCCTCTCACTCCCCCACTACCTGCTCAGCCCTCCTCCTCCTCCTCCCCCTCTCACCCCCCACTACCTGCTCAGCCCTCCTCCTCCTCCTCCCCCCTCTCACTCCCCCCACTACCTGCTCAGCCCACCTCCTCCTCCTCCCCCTCTCACCCCCCCACTACCTGCTCAGCCCCTCCTCCTCCTCCTCCCCCCTCTCACCCCCACTACCTGCTCAGCCCACCTCCTCCTCCTCCCCCCTCTCCCCCCCCCACTACCTGCTCAGCCCACCCTCCTCCTCCCCCTCTCACCCCCCCACTACCTGCTCAGCCCACCTCCTCCTCCTCCCCCTCTCACCCCCCCACTACCTGCTCAGCCCACCTCCTCCTCCTCCCCCTCTCACCCCCCACTACCTGCTCAGCCCCTCCTCCTCCTCCCCCCTCTCACCCCCCCACTACCTCCTCCTCCCCCCTCTCACCCCCCCACTACCTGCTCAGCCCACCTCCTCCTCCCCCTCTCAACCTCCCCTACCTGCTCAGCCCACCTCCTCCTCCTCCCCTCTCACCCCCACTACCTGCTCAGCCCTCCTCCTCCTCCCCCTCTCACTCCCCCACTACCTCCTCCTCCCCCTCTCACCCCCCACTACCTGCTCAGCCCACCTCCTCCTCCCCCTCTCAACCCTCCCCACCTGCTCAGCCCACCTCCTCCTCCTCCCCCTCTCACCCCCACTACCTGCTCAGCCCTCCTCCTCCTCCCCCCTCTCACTCCCCCACTACCTCCTCCTCCCCCCTCTCAACCCTCCCCTACCTGCTCAGCCCACCTCCTCCTCCTCCCCCTCTCACCCCCCACTACCTGCTCAGCCCTCCTCCTCCTCCCCCTCTCACTCCCCACTACCTCCTCCTCCCCCTCTCACCCCCCACTACCTGCTCAGCCCTCCTCCTCCTCCCCCCTCTCACTCCCCCCACTACCTCCTCCTCCCCCTCTCACCCCCCACTACCTGCTCAGCCCACCTCCTCCTCCCCCCTCTCAACCCTCCCCTACCTGCTCAGCCCCACCTCCTCCTCCCCCCTCTCAACCCTCCCTACCTGCTCAGCCCACCTCCTCCTCCCCCTCTCAACCCTCCCCTACCTGCTCAGCCCTCCTCCTCCTCCTCCCCCCTCTCACCCCCCCACTACCTGCTCAGCCCCTCCTCCTCCTCCTCCCCCTCTCACCCCCCCACTACCTGCTCAGCCCACCTCCTCCTCCCCCTCTCAACCCTCCCCTACCTGCCCCCAGCACCACTGACTCTGCAATGCTCGAGCTGCATGAAGACTACATTACCCAGACTTCCCCACTTCCTTTACCCCCCTGAAGAGGACAGTACTATCTGCATGAGAAACATTGTTGTTCTTCTTCTTTACAAACTACGTATTGAGTGATTGTGTCAAGCTTTATGGCTGCAATTTTTCTTGCTTTTGTTTGATTCTGCTTTGTTTTTTTCTTTCCTGGTTGTTTCAGTTTTTGTCAGAAGAAATATGAAGCCTTTAAAACAGTTTTATCTTTGCCTTTTTGGGGGAAACTTTGTTTTGTTTTTGTATTTTCTCAGTGAACCTTGCTGGCCTGAGTTGTGTATTTATCCCCCTTCCTTCTAAAGATGTAGCGATACACAAATGCTTTCAGTGACCTCCAAGCATCCCCCCATCTGTTTTGTAGGCAGAATATGGCCGTCTTGTTGTTGCTGTCCTTCAGACAGACACTGCCTGGCTCAGTTCAAGAGGGAAAACTACAGCCCCCATAACACCCCTCTCTCTTCTGAGCCCCACCCCCTGTAAAACTCAAGATGGGACCATTTTGTATTGATGACGATGATGACATATCCAATTAACATTGTGTCTTAATTTTTCTTATTATTGTTGGAATGAACTTGTAATTCTCCTGTTCTTTACTGTTCTGTTTCTCCTGGAGTTTTAAAGAGGAGAGTTTTATCAGAGTATTTTTGTCTATGCTGTTGTACAGCTCCATGCACTATTTGCAAAACAATGATAATTATTATAATCTTCAAAATCAATGTGCCAAAATGTAAAGATGCTGTGTAAAGATGACCTCTGATATATGGTATAAGGTAAAGATGACCTCTGATATATGGTATAAGGTAAAGATGCTGTGTAAAGATGACCTCTGATATATGGTATAAGGTAAAGATGACCTCTGATATATGGTATAAGGTAAAGATGCTGTGTAAAGATGACCTCTGATATATGGTATAAGGTAAAGATGCTGTGTAAAGATGACCTCTGATATATGGTATAAGGTAAAGATGACCTCTGACCTCTGATAATGTGTGAATATTGGCTGTTTCTTTTCTTTTTATCCACTGTGTATATCGGCTGCTGTGGTTGGCTGGCTGCTCACAGAGACCGGCCAATCATGGACATCTTTATTTGGGACTCCTCTCCTCTCAAGAAACACACTTGCAGCTGTCAGATTGTGACTCTCTGAACGCTCCTCCTTCTCCCCACTTACTATTTGCCAAATTACATTTACCTCAACACAACACCGCCAGGCTCTGAGAGAGAGGGAGAGAGAGAGAGAGAGAGAGAGGGAGAGATAGAGAGGTAGAGAGAGGTAGAGAGAGAGAGAGAGAGGGAGAGAGAGAGAGAGAGTGAGAGAGAGAGAGAGAGAGAGAGAGAGCTATTTTCTTCGGTCTGAGGCAAGCTAGGTTATCATGTCAGACAGATAGCAGAGTGCTTCATTCAATAGTCATGTTGTCATCAGGACATTGAAGGTGTTGTATTACTCACAGGAGTGATTAGTGTTGCAGCCAGGCATCAATAGAGAGGGCGTGGCCCTCATCAAATTACACTGGCAGCATTTCAGTTGGTGTGCAGATGTAGAGAGGGAACAGCAATATAGAACCGGGGATATGCAGTAGCACAAATCAATGAAAGCATTTGCAGTAGCTACGACTCCTATTCCATGTGAGATGTTAAAAGGGGTCAGCTCCACTTCATTCTAACATTTATTACATTACGTTACGTTGCATTTGACTCTTAAACATTCTCTATCAAAACATTCAATATGTCCCAAACGGGACCCTATTCCCTATATAGAGCCCTATGGTCTCTGGTCAATAGTAGTGCACTATATAGAACCCTATGGTCTCTGGTCAATAGTAGTGCACTATATAGAACCCTATGGTCTCTGGTCTAAAGTAGTGCACTATATAGAGCCCTATGGTCTCTGGTCTAAAGTAGTGCCCTATATAGAACCCTATGGTCTCTGGTCTAAAGTAGTGCCCTATATAGAACCCTATGGTCTCTGGTCTAAAGTAGTGCCCTATATAGAACCCTATGGTCTCTGGTCAATAGTAGTGACTTATAGAGCCCTATGGTCTCTGGTCTAAAGTAGTGCCCTTGTAGAACCCTATGGTCTCTGGTCTAAAGTAGTGCCCTATATAGAGACCCTATGGTCTCTGGTCTAAAGTAGTGCACTATATAGAACCCTATGGTCTCTGGTCTAAAGTAGTGCCCTATATAGAACCCTATGGTCTCTGGTCTAAAGTAGTGCCTTATAGAACCCTATGGTCTCTGGTCTAAAGTAGTGCCCTATATAGAAACCCTATGGTCTCTGGTCTAAAGTAGTGCCCTATATAGAACCCTATGGTCTCTGGTCTAAAGTAGTGCCCTATATAGAACCCTATGGTCTCTGGTCTAAAGTAGTGCCCTATATAGAACCCTATGGTCTCTGGTCTAAAGTAGTGCACTATATAGAACCCTATGGTCTCTGGTCTAAAGTAGTGCCCTATATAGAACCCTATGGTCTCTGGTCTAAAGTAGTGCACTATATAGAACCCTATGGTCTCTGGTCTAAAGTAGTGCCCTATATAGAACCCTATGGTCTCTGGTCTAAAGTAGTGCACTATATAGAACCCTATGGTCTCTGGTCTAAAGTAGTGCCCTATATAGAACCCTATGGTCTCTGGTCTAAAGTAGTGCACTATATAGAACCCTATGGTCTCTGGTCAATAGTAGTGCACTATATAGAGCCCTATGGTCTCTGGTCAATAGTAGTGCCCTATATAGAACCCTATGGTCTCTGGTCTAAAGTAGTGCCCTATATAGAACCCTATGGTCTCTGGTCTAAAGTAGTGCACTATATAGAACCCTATGGTCTCTGGTCTAAAGTAGTGCACTATATAGAACCCTATGGTCTCTGGTCTAAAGTAGTGCCCTATATAGAACCCTATGGTCTCTGGTCTAAAGTAGTGCACTATATAGAGCCCTATGGTCTCTGGTCAATAGTAGTGCCCTATATAGAACCCTATGGTCTCTGGTCTAAAGTAGTGCCCTATATAGAACCCTATGGTCTCTGGTCTAAAGTAGTGCCCTATATAGAACCCTATGGTCTCTTGCCGTTACCTCCACTTCGATGGCTCCGTAGTACATCATATCTTGCCGTCACCTCCACTTCGATGGCTCCGTAGTACATCATATCTTGCCGTTACCTCCACTTCGATGGCTCCGTAGTACATCATATCTTGCCGTCACCTCCACTTCGATGGCTCCGTAGTACATCATATCTTGCCGTTACCTCCACTTCGATGGCTCCGTAGTACATCATATCTTGCCGTTACCTCCACTTCGATGGCTCCGTAGTACATCATATCTTGCCGTACCTCCACTTGATGGCTCCGTGGTACATCATATCTTGCCGTTACCTCCCACTCGATGGCTCCGTAGTACATCATATCTTGCCGTTACCTCCACTTCGATGGCTCCGTAGTACATCATATCTTGCCGTTACCTCCACTTCGATGGCTCCGTAGTACATCATATCTTGCCGTTACCTCCACTTCGATGGCTCCGTAGTACATCATATCTTGCCGTTACCTCCACTTCGATGGCTCCGTAGTACATCATATCTTGCCGTTGCCTCCACTTCGATGGCTCCGTAGTACATCATATCTTGCCGTTGCCTCCACTTCGATGGCTCCGTAGTACATCATATCTTGCCGTTACAATACTAACAAGACCAAAGAGATGTGCATAGACTTCAGGAAGCTTACAACACCTACCTCTGCAACATCTATCAGAGGCCAGAATATAGAAATTGTAGAGGAATATAAATATCTGGGTGTCTTTTTGGACAGTAAGCTTCAGTGGAGTAAATGTACAGACCAGATCTACAAAAAAAGTAACAGAGACTGTACTTTCTAAAAAAAGTTAGGTTCTTTTAATATAGACTGTACTATATTGACTCTGTT